>NW_006399986.1:1375066-1378829 GCF_000299155.1 Elephantulus edwardii | reverse complement strand
CTTGGACCCACCCTTCATGGTCTAGCCTTGGATCCAGCCTTTGTGGTCTAGTCTTGGACCCACCCTTCATGGTCTAGCCTTGGACCCACCCTTCATGGTCTAGCCTTGGATCCAGCCTTCGTGGTCTTGCCTTGGATCCAGCCTTCGTGGTCTTGCCTTGGGTGCCTGCACTGCAGCCTAAATTGTGTGCTCCATGCCAGATGGTTCCCTCTCCTTTGCAGCCAACTCTCACTTCTCTGTCTTTCTTTAACCGACTGGGTTCTAGATATAGTCTAGCATCCAACCTTCTGTTGCATCTCTAACTTTCAGATGTTTCACTCTTGTCACATTTCTTACCCTCCTCCCACCCCCTGGCAGCACCGCTTCTAGCACGTCCACAGCCAATCTCCAGCTTTCCACTGTTGTCTAACATTGAGCCATTCCACTCCAGTCTAACCTCTCGGCTGTTTGTAGGGATCAGATCCTTCACACCTGTGGTCTGATCCCCAGCCTTCCTCTGTACTCTGACCTCACACGGGTGCCTCAGCCTACCTGCAATTAGTCTCATTATGATCACATAGCCAGTCATCTGGTGGAGGTCCAGCCCTGAACACTTCCTGCTGTAGTCTGACCTCTAACCTTTTCCACTCTGGTCCAAACCCCACCCTTCAGGCCGCGGCATAGCTTTGTCTGCAAAGCTAGTATTTGCGTTCTCCTCCCCTGTCATCTGACTGCAGGATCTTTCTGGGTGTGGCCACACCTGGCTTCTGTCTATTGGGGTCTCACTTTCACTGCCTCTCCCACAGACCTTGCTTGGGCTTTTCTAACAGTCTGATAGACTCCAAGAGAACACTCTGGGGTCTAAGGCACGAGGTTGGGCTCCACTGAAAAGGAGCAAGGATGAGGCTCAAGTCAAATGGAATGAGGTGAGAGCCGGTGGGAAGGACTAAGGGTCCAGCCAGTAGAGGTCAGAGCTTAGATCCTAGTGGGAAGGATGTAGATTGGACCCTAGTGGGGAGAGATCTGAGGGGAGACCCTAATGGGAAAGACACAGGTGAGGGTTCGAGAAAAAGCACTGTGTTGAAGAGACTGTGTGAACAGACGTGAGGGGCCCGACATCCCTCATCTCCAGTGATCCAATATCATCCCTCTTACATTTCAAGCCACCTCATCGTGGCCTCTTCCAGGTCCCTTCTGTCAGGGTCTCCCCTCAGACCCTCCAGCTGGACTCAGACTTTTTTGTCTCTCTTTTCCGCTTGAGTTTGTCTCTCCTCTGAAGTTCTGTTTCCTGACGTTTCCTCCCAGGACCTCGGCTGTGGTCTGACCTCAGCCTCTCTCAGTGCTCGGCCTCCCTCCTGTTACAGTGTGATCTCAGGCTCTGACTTATTGATCTGTTCCTGTCCCTTCAGCCGAGGGCTAACCTCAGACTCTTGCATTTGGCTCCCTGCTTTCACCATGGATTCACATCAGGCTGCTGCCCACCCCCCTGGGGTCTGACCTTCACCCCTTTCAGAGAGCCGTGTCTCCTCGCACTTGTGTCCGAGTCCTCCAGCCAGTGCTGGCCTCAGCCCCGCTCACCCTCTCCTGTTCTCCACAGCACAGTCTGATCCAGGCCTCTGAGCTGGCCCTGACCCGACTTCGTCACCGAGTGGAACAGCGGCGATGTCAGCAGCGCCAGGGATCAGGGGACGGAGTAGATCCAGGAGTTACTGAGACCCCAGCCTCCTGACAGCCCACGCATCACCACTCCCGGGGCCAGAGGAGCAGTTCCCTGGGGCGCTCACTTCTGGTGGATACACTAGTTCCCCAGACCCCCCTCAGCCTGGGGTGATGAGGTGGGGTTCCTGCTCCGCCTCTGCCCGCATGTGCCATGTGACCCTGGCTGGCCAGCCGCATCACCCTGTGCCTCAGTTTCCTCATTTACAAAGAGGTTTCTTTCACCCGCCCCGCCCCTACTCATGATGATTTGTCCAGAAGAATGAAACTTCCATTGTCGTCAACTCCCTTTTGTTCTGCGTTTCTTGAGCACCTGCTGTATGATAGGCTCTGTGTGGGTGCTGTGGTGGGGTGGAGGGGACCAGATTTCCCCAGAAGAAAGGAAGGAAGGAGATTTGAGAGAAAGGGAAACCAAGGTTAGACTCAGAAAGCAATGAGGTGGGGCCCTAGCAGAAAGGCTGAAAGTTAAACCACAGTGGGTTAGAGTAGAACGTAAGAGTTGAGGCTGGCCTCCACTGGAGCTGAGGGTAGATTCCAGTGGAAAACTAAGAAAGTTGGTGCTTAGAGGGAAAGAAAAGGGACAATAATGACTGCTGTGGAGACGCTGTGGCCAAATTGCAGCCCAGTCTGAGGTTGGACCCCACAAAAACGGAGCTAGACATTATGCAAAGGAATAAGAACAATGTTGGGCCCCACTAGGAAGCCAACTTGGAGCCCAGTAGAGAGGCTTGAGGCTGGGCCTGGGGAGGCTGATTCAGCTTTGATCATACCACAAAGCTCTAAGTTAGAGCTGATCTGCAATGCCCGGTAATGGGGGAGGCAGGCTGGACCCCTAGGGCTGCAGGCATCCCTGTCCCAGTAGCCCCTTGCATGGCATCAGGAGCAGAAATAGACATCTTAGAGACCAGTGGAGGGCGGGGATCATGGAAGAAGTGAACCCTCCCCCAGCACAAGCCAGGAATAGAATCCAGGTCAGGAGGGTTGAAGAGGAATTCCTGAGCAACATCCAAGCTTGGTGGAGGGCAGGCTCCCTCATTCTCCGGGCCAGGCCCCAGGCTGGTACAGCACTGGGGAGTGAGCGGGGCTTTCCCGGGGCCAGGCCCCTGGCTGGTGCAGCTCTGAGGAGTGAGAAGGGGCATGCACACCGGGGTAATCCCAGCCATCCCGCTGCCTCCCACCTTGGAAGTCACATCACCAGTGAAGGCTGAGCCACCGGACCTCTGAGCAGGCTTTTTAGGACCCGAGTCCACCCCCTCCTTCATCCTGCTCCCCCTTGCCCAGAACCGGGCCCGGGCGTGGGAAGCCTCCGGGAGCTGGATCAGCGCCCTCCTCCGCTGGCAGCCGGCCTGGGAGTGTGCACGAGCCAGGCCTGGCAGTGGGCGCTGAGCGGGGCCACCTCCTGCCCGTGGCCCGCCCACCTGCTGAGAGGGACAGAGGGGAAAACTCCATTTCCTTTCTTCGTGCTGGCTGGCCGTGGGTCTCACGGGTGGGTCGAAATGAGCCTCCCAAACACACACCCCCAGGAAGGAGACACTATTATAGATGGGGAAACTGAGGCACAGAAAGAAAAGTGCCTTGTCCAACCAAGGTGTCTACTTCGATCAGTATGTCAGAAGTACAAGCAAGCATTGATAATATTTTTTTTCCCAACCCCTGGTACCACGTGGGGAGAGCTGTGTGGGTGGCAGCCAGTGTTATTATTAATGGGTACCTTTCTGGTGGTTTCTGACTTTCTGGGTTGAGGGAGTCTGTCTGTCTGCAGTCTGAGTTTCCTGATCTGGCTGCACATTCTTCCCCCTACCCCGACCCCCACCCCAGCTCTGTTGTAACTATTTGTGGCTGGGGGGGTTTTTTTGCGTCTTTGGGCCTTCGTATGGAGCTGAGATTGTGTGTGTAGCTGAGATTATGTGTGTGTGTGCGCGCGCGCAGAGGACTCGTAAGAAGCTGAGATCTTCTGTGTGTGCGCGCACATAGGACCAGCTCGCAGGTTCGCTCCTGCCCCGTCCGCCGCTGTCCCTCGCTTCTGGTGCTGAACCCGCCCAGGGGGTGGGTAGGAGGCTCGGCTCCC
>NW_006399986.1:1345006-1374856 GCF_000299155.1 Elephantulus edwardii | reverse complement strand
CCCCTCCTCCTCCCTCCAGCCCCTGCTCTCCCGCACAGTCTCCAGCTTCTCTCTCTCTCTCCCCTTCTCTCTCTTTTCCTCTCTGCCTCTCTCTCTGCTCTCTTTCTCGGGCGGAGTCACCCACCACTGCCAGCCCAGTCCTGGGGGGACCTGCTCCAGGCTGTAGCCGCAGGTAAGAGACCCCCCCAGCTTGGTGGAGGAGGAGGAGGAGGTTGGAGGGAGGGGGACGGTGTTTCCCCTGGCAGGCTTGACGAGCTGGGATCCAGTTTCCTTTGATCTTGTTCAGGGGTGCTGTATATCCCGGGCAGCAGGACCCCCTCAGTGGGGTGGCACCTCTAACACGCTCAACCTCTCCTGCGCTCCAGGGGGGGAACAGAGGCTGAGGAAGGGGTGCCTCCTGGAAGCCGAGGGGGTGAGAACACCCCACCCCCACTCCGGTCTGGGGCAGCCCCCCCTTTCCCCCCATTCTCCACCTCCGCCCCCGCCTTCCTGTGTCTGGGTCTCATCTCTCTGTCTCCACAGCGCCCAGGGGTCTTGCGGACCCCAAGTGTCTCCCTGTCTCTCTCTCCATCTCTCGTCTGTCACCGGTTCTCTCCTGTGTGTCTCTGTCGGCGCCCTCTCTTTCACTATCTCTGTGGGTACCTTTATCTCTGCTTCAGTCCGCGTCTGTCTCTGTTCTGTCTCTGCGGATCTCTTCATATCATTACCCTGCATGTCTCTCTGTCTCTGGCTCTCTCTGTCTCTGTTTCTCTTTCCTTCTCTCTCTCTCTCTCTCTGGAAGCCAAAAAACAGCTCCTCCTACACACCTTTATCTCCACCCCCCCCCAACAGAGAAAGATTGTAGGAAGACCCCCCTACAGTGAGCTCCCCCAGAAGACCCGGGATCCCCCCAAATTCCTCACCTTCCTTCTGTTTGGCCTTCTCTCCTTCTCCTCGTTTCTGAGATTCTGAAGCCAGTCTGTATCCTTTGCTGTGGAGATGGGACCAGTCCTTTCTGCAGCCTCCTCCCTCTTCCTCTAGTCCAGGCTGGTCCTTCTGGTAGTCTAACTTCCTTACTGCTTGCTGCATGTTCTCCGTTCGTTCGTCCTTGTGACAAGTAGCAGGTGCCTTTCTCCTTCCAGGCCAGTCCTTTCCTCAGCCTCACCTCCATGGCTCTCACAGCATGCCAGCCTCGGACATATTGCCAACTGGGGGTGGATTTCCAAAGCTCCCCTACCCCTCCGGGACTCCAGGAGGGCCCTGGGCATCCGGAGGGCCCTGTCAGAGAAAGTGGGCGAGAGGCAGGGGTAGGCAGCATGTGTGAGCCTGTGGCTGTGGCGGGTCTAAGGTTGTGCTGTGTGCAAGGTATCTCCGGGGCTGCAGACCAGGGCACCCACGTGTGTAGTGACAATACTCACGGGGGTGGAACACGCAGGTGGGTTTAAGAGATTGCGGACATTGTTATCTCTGATTTGAAGTGGAGTACTTGGCTGAGCCTTTTTCTCCCTCTGGGCCTCGGTTTACCCCCCAGTGACCAGAATGATCTCTCTGTGTCCTTACACTCTGGAAGGGTGTTCGGTCCTCAGGCAGGGACATCTTGTGATTGTGAGCTCTGAGTGGGTGTGCTTCGGAAGTCCTTGTTTCCCGTCTCACACATCCGTCCCAGGGCCAGTGTGGGTGGGGGGACCCCGGCTCCCACTAGAAACACAGAACCAACACCCACCTTTCCTGGGGTAGCAGGTTTGGGGGCAGAGATCCACCCCAGCCAGAAGCACCCCTCTGTGAATTGGAGCTCCCCGACTCTGAGGCGGACGGGGGATGTTTGCCACTGACCCAGCTGGCCTGGAACGAGATGGCTCAGGGGATGTCTCCACCTCTCAGGGACGAGGAGCTGGTGCCCGCCATCTGCCCACCACGAGCCCACCCTGGGCTCAACCTGATCCCTTTGCCCCTGACTCTAAGCCTGGATTAGGTTTCAGGGCTGCTGGTGGGCAGGGCCTCCGTGGCAGCAGTCTGACCATTCCGGGCTTCAGCCCTCTTCGTTGTTCGTTTCACAAATATTTATCCAGTTTGTTCTCTCCTTGACCCTTCCTTTGCCAAGGCCCCTGTGACAGCAAACTGGGTTTCTGCAGGAAAAGGGATTGAATTGGGCTGCTGCCACGAGAACTCCCATCAGGTCTCCCTTGAGGACTGCAGCAGGAGGGACAGATGGCTAGACTCAAGGGAGGACTTCCCAGGTCATAGCCACTCCCAGAGAGAGTCCATTAAATACTTAAGGGGAATTTTTGCCTCCCAGGTGGCCCTGTTTCTCCTGAAAAGAGAGAAGGAGGGAGGGAGGGAGGCAGACAAGAGAGATCTGGAGTCTTTGCTTTGTTTCCTGGTGGGTTTGTAATTATGCGTAAGTCGTTGCTAATTAGGGGGCTGCTAATTAGTGTATCATTAGAGGCCTTGCCAAGAGGGCTAATTGTGTGGTGGCCCTTTAAGAATCACCCTTCTCCCCCGCCCACTATCTCTCTCTCTCTCTTTCACACACACACACACACACACACACACACTCTCTCTCTCTCTCTCTCACACACACACACACACACACACTCTCTCTCTCTCTCTCTCTCTCTCTCTCTCTCTCTCTCTCTCTCTCTCCCAGGACATTCTGCCAGTGATCCACTTCTCTCTCCCACAGGCACCAGCTCCCAACCTCTGTGGGTATATGTGTATGTAGGGAGGATGTTAGGCAAAGGTTATCAGACTTTGAGGAGAACTTTTCAGACAGAAATGGGAATCACGTGGCAAAGTGAGGGTAAATGGGGGGGGGTCACAGAGCATTAGGGGATGCCTCCTTTGCTCTTTATTTCCGTTTTTTTGTTTTTTTTTAAGAAGCTACTTACAACTTGTAAGCACAGAGTTGGTGCTGTGTGACATTGGCAAGTTATTTTCACTCGCTGAGCCTTGATCTTCCCATCTGTGAAATGGGCAGGATCTTCTTGAGGGCAATTCTATCATTTGGAGGAGGATGGTCCGAGTAGGGAGAATTGAGAAGATGACACCTGGAGACTTGGAGGAGCAGAGAGAGTCAGGTTTGTGGGTCGTTGGGAAAAAAGCGTTTCAGGAAAGGGAACAGCATAGACCAGAGCCCTGAGGCAGAAATGCATCTAGTATTTGGTGAGGAGCCTGTGAGCAGTTTAGGTTTCCACCTTCTTGGCGCAGATGTGTCTACAAGTTCTGGAGACCTTGTGCACTTGCTTAAATGCGTGCTCACAACTAAAGGCCACCAGGTGTGGTTGCCCAGGCTGTGCACTGCACAATGATACTGAGCTCAAGAGGTCAGTTTGGGGCTGGATGAGGACCAGAGACCTGAAAGTGTGACTGGATCAGAGCAAGTGAGGCAGAGAAGGTGGGAGATAGGACAGAGGGAAAGGGGGTGGGGAAACCTCTTCTGAAAACCCATTGGAAGATCAGCTATGAGTTGATTCCAACTCGACAGTACACAGCAGATGAGTTGAAGAAACAGCTGCTTGAACTCAAGATCAGAAGCAGGGAGACAAGTATGGAAACAGTAGAGAGCCACACGCCCCAAACTGGGACAAAAAACAATGAACACAGGGCCTTGTATATCCCAGCTGCTGCCTCAAAACAGGACAAAAACAATGAACACAGGGCCTTGTATATCTCAGCTGCTGCAAAAAGTTGTGCAATTTCTCTAAATCTAGAAAAGGTTCAAAGACCCAGGAGACTGGAGACAGAGAGACTTCTGACACTGTCACAAAGGATGGGATGTTTTGGACCCCCTTCCCCGTGTGTGAGCAAGACACCCTCCATCAGCTCCTTTCACCTCTACCTGGCCAAGACTGATGCCATAACATCTGTCACAGCCCAAACCACTGGGCAGTGGCCATAGGAGTTTAGGGCCCCCCAACTTCCAACACCCACCCACCCCTAGTGATACAGTCTGTGTTTTTTTGTGCCTGGCTTCATTCATCTGTTGCCATGCATGTTAGACTCATCTGTGTCATTGCTGAGACAGTCAAGAAGCCTCTGCTTTTTCACAGTTGCATAGTATTCCATTAGCGTGTTTCCCGGGTCGCCTGTTGATTCCATTTGACTGCTGCTGGGGGTGTTCCCAGATTGCAGTGATTAAAAATAAAGACACTGTGAACATTCTTGGATGCATCTTTTTGGTGAGCATATGGCGGTGTTTCTCCGGGGTGCATACCAAGCAGCAGAATTGCTGGGTCGTGATGTTTAACTGCCATAGAGAGAGAGCCAAACTTTTTTCCCAATTCCTGTCTGTCTTGTTCTTTCTGTGCTTTTTCTCTCTGGCACTCTGTCTGGCTTCCTCTGTGTCTCTCTGGCTCTGTATGTCTTTCTTTTCATTCCCATCCTCCCTGCACTGATCCTCAACTTCCCTCCCATTCTCCACTTCACAAGCCTTCACTCAGCTTGATGTGGAAGGATTTGCTCAACTCACCGAACTTCCTTTCCCCTTCACAGGACTCTGGCACCCCCCATGGCTCCCCTGGCCTTGGTGGGGGTCGCACTCCTCTTGGGGGCTCCCCCCTGCTCGGGGATGGCCACTCCGACCCCCTTCCCATCGACTCCACCCACCAATGACAGCGAAGCCAGCACAGGGGGCTGCCAGGGCTCCAACCGCTGCCAGCCGGGGGTCCTGCTGCCTGTGTGGGAGCCTGATGACCCATCTCTGGGTGACAAGGTGGCACGGGCCGTGGTCTACTTTGTGGCCATGGTCTACATGTTCCTGGGCGTGTCCATCATTGCCGACCGCTTCATGGCATCCATCGAGGTCATCACGTCCAAAGAGAAGGAGATCACCATCACCAAGGCCAACGGCGAGACCAGCGTGGGGACCGTGCGCATCTGGAACGAGACTGTGTCCAACCTCACGCTCATGGCCCTGGGCTCCTCGGCGCCCGAGATCCTGCTGTCAGTCATCGAGGTCTGTGGCCACAACTTCCAGGCGGGTGAGCTAGGCCCCGGCACCATCGTGGGCAGCGCCGCCTTCAACATGTTCGTGGTCATCGCCGTGTGCGTCTACGTCATCCCGGCCGGGGAGAGCCGCAAGATCAAACACCTGCGAGTTTTTTTCGTCACCGCCTCCTGGAGCATCTTCGCCTATGTCTGGCTTTATCTCATCCTTGCCGTCTTCTCTCCGGGCGTGGTGCAGGTGAGCAAGGACCCGGGGACCTCCTTCCCCAGTGCATCTGCAGAATCTAAAAAAAGGGGTGGCTCTCTGGGCTTGGGGAGCCTGTGTAATTGCACAAACGCGTGCTGGCCTCTATGTGCTCAGGCACGGTTGCTCAGGTTGTGCACTGCACAAGATGGCACTGAGTCAAGCAGGCGAGGTGGAGCTGAGGAAGGAGCAGCAGATGCCCTGATACTCGTGTGTCTACAAAATGCACAAGAGGGATCCCTAGACGTGGACAGGCTTGTTCTTCGCAAAACTGCACAGTCAGGTCACACACCTAAGAGCCGTTAAGTATGATTGTGGAGGTTGTGCAGTGCCTGTGGCATTGGGAATAGGAGAGAAAGTGGGGGCTGAGCAAAGACCCACAGATTTCCTCTATGATGAGTGTGTGTGTGTGTGTGTATGACCCACAGACTTCTTCTATGATGTGCGTGTGTGTGTGTGTGTGAGAGACCCACAGACTTCCTCTATGATGCGTGTGTGTGTGAGACCCAGACTTCCTCTATGATGCGTGTGCGTATGTGTGTGAGACCCACAGACTTCCTCTATGATGCGTGTGTGTGTGAGACCCACAGGCTTCCTCTATGATGCGTGTGTGTGAGACCCACAGACTTCCTCCATGATGCGTGCATGTGTGTATGTAAGACCCACAGAGTTCCTCTATGATGCATGTATGTGTAAGACCCATAGACTTCCTCTATGATGAGTGTGTGTGTGTGTGTGACCAGCAGAGTTCCTCTATGATGCGTGTGTGTGTGTGTGTGTGAGACCACAGACTTCCTCTATGATGCATGTATGTGTAAGACCCAGACTTCCTCTATGATGCGTGTGCGTATGTGTGTGAGACCCACAGACTTCCTCTATGATGCGTGTGTGTGCATGTGTGTGAGAGACCCACAGACTTCCTCTATGATGTGTGTGTGTGTGTGTGTGAGAGAGAGAGACCCACAGACTTCCTCTATGATGCGTGTGTGTGTGTGTGTGTGAGAGAGAGAGAGACCCACAGACTTCCTCTATGATGCGTGTGTGTGCATGTGTGTGAGAGACCCACAGACTTCCTCTATGATGCGTGTGTGTGTGTGTGTGTGTGTGAGAGAGAGAGAGACCCACAGACTTCTGCTATGATGCGGCGTGTGTGTGCGTGTGTGTGTGAGACCCACAGACTTCCTCTATGATGAGCGCGTGTGTGTGTGTAAGACCCACAGAGTTCCTCTATGATGCATGTATGTGTAAGACCCATAGACTTCCTCTATGATGAGTGTGTGTGTGACCCACAGAGTTCCTCTATGATGCGCATGCATGTGTGTGTGTGAGAGAGACCCACAGACTTCCTCTATGATGTGCACACGTGTGTGTGTAAGACCCACAGACTTCCTCTATGATGCGTGTGTGTGTGTGAGACCCAGACTTCCTCTATGATGTGCGTGTGTGTGTGAGAGACCCACAGACTTCCTCTATGATGCGTGTGTGTGTGAGAGAGACCCACAGACTTCCTCTATGATGTGTGTGTGTGTGTATGTGTGACCCACAGACTTCCTCTATGATGCGTGTGTGTGTGTGTGTGAGACCCACAGACTTCCTCTATGATGCGTATGTGTACGTGTGTGTGTGCGCATGCGTGCATAGAATCCATAGTAAGGGGCTCCCGGGCTTGGAGAACTTGTGTATTTCTGTCAATACGTGTTCACATCTGAGGGCGGCCAGGTGCCGTTACACAGATCGCACACCGCACAACAGTGTTGGGCTGAAGGAGGCCGAGTCAAAGCTCGAGTCCAGCCCTCACTCCTCAACTTGTGTCTCCGGATGATGCTGCAGACCCTGGCAGGAGGGGCTCATCTGCTCAGAGGGGGCCGCTGGTGTGTAACATAAACACCCAGAAGGGTCCCCTTTTCAGTCTCACAGGGGCGCACACATCGTAGCGGAGCTGCTGTGGTCTGGATGCTGCAGGCTGCACTTCCCAGCCCAGCAGGTATTGGCCAGGTGTGCTCACGTGTCTTCTCTCCCTCCCTGCCTTCTGCATAATTTATTCCTGCTCCTACCATCAGACAGCCCCCCTTCTGAATAATTCACGCTCCGCTTGCATAATCCAGCCTGGTGTTTCCTGACCAGGGTGGTACAGTTTGGGTGACCCGGTGTGATTTGTATAATGGATCTTGTAAGGAGCCATGGTCGCATCTGCTTCTAATCCGGCACCGTCTTTGGCCGGAGTCACCGGCTTGCTTTGCATAATTCATTCATTATTTATCCCTGATTTCTGATATTGGGATCATTTATGCTACTTCAGTGTAATTTATACTCACATGCCATCCGTCGGAGGTATAAACCCAGTGACCACATTGCATAATTTATCGCTACAGTGAGGCAAAGTTTCCAACCGCAGCTGCATAATTTACGCTTGCATTTGCATAATTAGTTGCCTCTTTACCCAGCATCTCAACCTGCATACTGCAGTCTTCCTTGAAAACATTTGCCTGATTTCTTTCTCATAACCTTACAGCAGCCACCCGAGAGTTTGGATAATTTATTCATGAACTAGGCTGAATTCATTCTCGTGCATGCATCATTTGTTTATGGGGACCTAGGATTCATTCATAAGTCTGTGCTAAATGTCTGTGTTTTCTGTCATAGTTCTGACCATTAAGTGAGTTTCTCCCCAAGCAGGAATTGAAGCTAGAGGCATAAACGTGCGTTGTAGGTGTTATAGTAAAGGCAGACCTGAGAGATCAGGAACCACAGTGAGGAAGAGGGAAGAGAGGAGCCTCCCAAGACAGGGAGAAGAGAGGGCGAGAAAATGTGACTGCAGCTGATGGAGCACTGTGCTTCCTGGCTGCCACGGCGCACAGTGTTAACACATGTGCCAGAGTTCTCGTGTGCTGGTGGAAAGGATGGTGCTTAAATGGCTGTGAAAAAGAATTCTAGCCACCATGGTGAGTGAGATGTGGCGTAGGAAGAGGGGTGGAGGAGATGTTTTCCTGGGAGGAAAGCTGAAGGGATGAAAGTGGGAGAAAATGAAACACAGATCACGGTGGCCAAGCAACGCCAGGGAGGAAGGATCCCCCTGGGAAGAATACAGTGACCAGCGCACAGCCACGCCTGGGAGATAATTGTGGGTTTGGTTCCAGGCAGCTACAATGAAGCAAATATTGCTGTCGAGTGAATCTGACACTTTTTTTTTTGACATCTGATGGCCCAGTCCATAGAGGGTTTCGTTGATGGCCCAAAGGCCACGCCTCTCCTGCTGTTCAAATCCCCCCACCCCCCAGCTCTGTGGGAGAAAGATAGGAAATCTGTGCAAGTTACGGTCTTAGGAACCCAACAGAGGGTCTGCTTTGAGTCCATTTCTACTTAAGAGCAGTGATTTTGAGCCCTGGTGGCACGGTGGATTAAACGTTGTGCTGCTGACTGAAAGACCAGCAGTTCAAACTCACTCTGCAAGAGAAAGCTGGCCAGTCTCCTCCTAAGATTTACAGATTTCAAAACCTGATAAAGAATCACCAAGGGAGTGGGGGTGGGAAATTGTACAACAATGAAAGATTTTTTTTTCCAAAGAGAAAAGCAAAGGGGGGCAGGGAGGAAAATGTGCAATAATGAATGAGTTCTCTATAAACTTTCATTAAAATATCAATAAAAAATAGTAATTTAAGAAAGGTAAAAAGCCTTTGTGCAAAAGAAAAATTCATTCAAAAAAAAATCACCAGGCATCAGAATTGACTCACGAGTAGCGGATCTGTGTTGGTTTTTTGTTGCTGTTGCTGTTGTTGTTGTTGTTGAGTACATATATATAAAAGTTGTGTTTACACTAGTTTTGTAATCTGTTGTTATGCACCACCAATGTAGACTCAACTCACACCCAGTGGGTTTTGAGAGGTCATAAATTACACAGGCTGAGATTGTGCATCTTTCTCTATGGAACATAGAGATTTGAACCGCATACCTCTGGGTTAGCAGCCCAATTCCTTACCACTAGGCCACCAGAGCTACCTAGCCTGCAGTCTACTAGGAGTCAATTGCCTGTGTGGATTCCAGCCTAGGAAGCCCACTGAGGAGAGTTTGCTATAAGTCAATTCTGACTCAGTAGCACTGAA
Source organism: Elephantulus edwardii (assembly GCF_000299155.1). Taxonomy (NCBI): domain Eukaryota; kingdom Metazoa; phylum Chordata; class Mammalia; order Macroscelidea; family Macroscelididae; genus Elephantulus; species Elephantulus edwardii. The sequence continues at coordinate 1,365,589 of NW_006399986.1, read as the reverse complement.
TTTGCATTTGTTTGGAGGGTATATAAAGGGACCACATTGCCAGGAGGGACCAGTCCTTGGAGAAGGACGTCATGCTTGGAAGGGTCAGCGCAGGAGAGGAAGACCCCGGATGAGATGGATTGACACAGTGACTGGCCTAAGGGGAGTAGATGTGAGGGAGACCTTGAGCTTGGCTCAGGATAGAGCAGGGTTCAGAGCTGTTGTGTACAACAGGGTCGCTGTGAATCACAGGGGATTTGAAGGCACAGAGCAACAACCACAAAGGGACTGTGACAGAATAGTGTATTACGTATTGGGCTGCTAACTCACATGTCAGTAGTTCAAATCCACCAGCTTCTCTTTTGAGAAAAGTTGGACAATATCCTCCTGTAAAGATTTACAGCTTTGGAAAGAGCTGGAAAGGTCCACATGAATCAGGACTGAATCCACAGCAGTGGGTCCTGGCTTTTTTGTACTCTACTGAGTACAAGGTTGTTGTTAACAACTTCGAGTTGAGCACGACTCATAGCGACCCTATGAACGAAAGGCCTGAAGCCCTTCTACAACTATCGACATTTATCAAAGTTCATAGAGTTTCCAGAGGCAAGTTGTTTAGAAAGTGGATGCCACTGCAATTGTTGTTATTATGTGCCATCGAGTTGCTTGTGACTTATAACGACCCTATGTACAATAGCTCTAAACCCTGCTCTGTCCTTTGCCAATCTTATTGTCTCTGACATGCCTATCTCTATTACCCCAGTGACAGGATCAATCCATCTCATCGAGGGTCTTCCTCCCACTGCAATAGCACTATAAAAATGCTTGAAACATTGTGAGAATTACTAAAATATGATACAGAGATGTTAAGTGAACACTTGCTGTCAGAAAAATGGCCCCACCTGCTGCCACACTTGCTGGATGCTGAGTTGTTACAAAGTTTCTATTTGTAAAACACACAGTATCTGTGAAGTGTAGTAAAATATGAAAGGATATATGTCTATAGGAGACATTTTCACAGATCTGGGAGAATCAAGAGTTTGACGAAGATGGCTCCTAACTCCTCCCTGATGCAGGAAGGAGTGAGAGAACCAGGTTCCCACTCTGGATTTCTCCTCCCTCCCCGAATTGCTGTGTTGCCATCAGCAAAGCTCTACCCTCTCTGGGCTTCAGTTTTTCACGCCTGAACGATAAGACGGAGTTGAGCTGGTAGATCAGTCCCTGCTGATTGGTCATACCCAGTGCATCCATTCATAGCAAATATTTTCTCTACATTCCCTTTAGTGGTAATTATCCTTAGATACTACTCAGATTGCAGCAAGGAGGTTAATAAAACACAGAAGAGGTGAGACTGACAGAGGACCCGGCAAGGTTTCCATCCCACTCTGAAATACTTGGATCATAAGAGAGATCATAGACCCTCAGGGTTGGGTACATGGGCTGTGGAACCGGAGGGTCTGGGTTCAAGTCTCGCCTCCGTTCAGAGTGGAGAAGCCTCCCTGGGAACTGCCCTGATGAGCAGATAGGCATACGGTGGAGAGTTTGGTTCTTGCTGATTGATTAGTTTCTTAGCTGTTTAATGCTGCTTTAGCAATAATCCCACAAGCAGATAGCTTCAACAGAAATTTATTCTCTCATGGTTTGTTTTTGTGGGTGTTAGTGGCCTTCAAGTCAACTGTGACTTGTGGTGACTCTATGAATAGCAGATCTGAACTCCGCCCTGGCCTGTGTCTTCCTAACTCCCTCTGATAAGCTCAAGTCCATTTTTTTTTAAAGTTCATTTTATTGTATTACTTTTGTGTGTGTGTACCATCAAATCGGATCTGACTGGGTCAGGAGGATATTGCCCTCTCCTTCTCCAGCAGAGCATCTGGTGGATTTGAACCATGCGCCTCTGGGATTGCATTGCAGCTTCTTGCCACTAGACCACCAGAGCTCCTTTCAAGTCCTTTTTTTTTTGGTGAGAAAAATTTGTATTTAGAATCAACCAGCTGAACTCCGTTTAGATGATCCCAATTTTGTTGGCAACATCAGAAGCATCATAGTCAGGAGCAAGTCGAACTTACGCCTTCTTCTCTCCATCAGGCCTGATCAAGGTGTTGACCTTGGCCACATCAATGTCATAGAGCTTCTTTACAGCGTGTTTGATTTGGTGCTTGTTGGCCTTGACATCCACAGTGAACACAAGTGTGTTGTTATCTTCTGTCTTCTTTGTGGCTGACTCAGTGGTCAGGGGAGACTTGATGATGGCAGAGTGGTCAAGCTTGTTTCTCCTGGGGGCGCTCTTCCGGGGGTATCTGGGCTGCCTTCAGAGTCTCAGAGTCTTAGGCCGCCGGAAGGTGGGTGATGTGTGGATCTTTTTTTTGTGGCTGTGGATGTCCCTTCAGGACGCCTTCTTGGCCTTTAATGCCTTTGCTTTGGCTTCAGTTTGGGGAGGGGCAGGGGCCTCCTTCTTCACTTTCGGCGCCATCTTCCTAGTCAAGTCCATTTTTACAGTCACTGTGTCAGTCTCTCTCACTGAGGGTCTTCCTCTCCTTCGCTGACCTTCCACCTTTCCAAGCATGATATCTCTTTCCAAGGAACGTCATCGTAGTTGTTGTTGTTGTGTGGAGTTGCAGTGGAATCGATTCATAGCTGACCCTCCAGCGTGTGATCAGAGGCAGTTTAATCACACAGGATGCGACTGCCCATCTTTCTTCTGTGGAGCCGCTGGTGGATTTGAACCTTTGAGTTGGCAGTGCAGTCCTGACCACCCCTAATGACACACCACAGTATTGTGAGAAGAAGGTTCACCATCCTTGCCTCCAAGGAGCACTCTGTGCCTTCTCCAAGACCATATCTGTTTGTTCTTTTGGGAGTCAACAGAATATTCAAAACTCTTCTCCAATGTGACAACTCAAAGGCATCCATTCTTCTTCTGTCCTCCTTATTTACTGTCCAGCTCTCTGGATACGTAACAAGTGATTGGGGGGAAAAAAGACCATGGCTTGAACCAGGTGCACCTTAGTCTTTAAACTGACAACACTGCTCTTCAGGACTTTGGTGAGGTTCCTGACAGCAGCCTGTGCCAGTGCAGTACATGCCTGACTGCTGTTTGAAAGTTGAGCCATGGGGGTGAGTTCTGGTCCAGGTTCAGAGGATGAACAAGGACCACTGTCCTGGGTTCCCACTGGTCTCTCATCAGACCAGTAAGCCTGGTCTTTTCCATGGTTTAGAGTTTTACTGCACATTTTCTCTCATTCTGTCCAGGCTCTTCCACCCTGATCCTTCTTAAGGATTACAAACCCGCTCTGATCCTGTCTTCTTTATCTTTACTGAGAGGTAACATGTGACATTCTATTTTTTGTAACTTTTATTGTATTATTTTTACGTGTACCATCAAATCAGATCTGACTGGTACAGGAGGATATTGCCCCCTCCTTCTCCAGCAGAGCATCTGGTAGATTTGAACTGCATACCTCTGGGATTGCAGTGCACTGTCTTGCCACTAGGCCGCCAGAGCTCCCTAACATGTGATATTCTAACAGCACTTTCTGAGGATCCTTGGTGATGCAGTGGATTAGGCACTGGGCTACTAACTGAAAAGCCAAGGTCTGAAGCCCCCGTTTGCTCTGACAGGGGATGAGGCAGTCTGCTCTGTAAAGATCTCAGCCTTGGGAACCCTAAGACAGTTCCTTTCTGTCTTGCAGGGTCCCTGTGGGTCAGAATCAACTCAATGGTGGTGGGTTTTCAAGGCAAACTCCCAAATCTTTGTGGAGAGATCACTGGGGATGCTCAGATGTGTGGTGGGTGATGAGGTCCCAACCCTGAAAGAAGCTAAACAAATAAACAAAAACATTCCCAAACCCATCATTGTCATATAAATTCTGACTCAAGGGGGTCCTCCATTCAGTTTCTGAGGCTGTGAATACAGGGCGAGCCTGTCTCATCTTTCTTCTGTGGAGCAGCTGGTGGATTCGAACCATGGACCTCTCAATTAGCAGTCCAGCACATTACACACTGCGCCAGCAGAACTCCTGATAACGTGGCCAAAGTATGTGAGTTTTGCTTCTCAGGAGCACTCTCTGACTCTCCTTATTCCAAGACAGAGCTGTTTGTCATTTTGGCAACCCGTGGTGTGTCATAATAATCTTGAGAGCAGTTAGCTTTAAGAATGTTTTGAATGCCATGTCTTTAGAATTCATATTTTCCACATGCAAGGGCTTGGGCAACTGATGACATTAAGTGTAGGGCTATGTACGTTCATTTCATCTTGAGATTGTTCCCATTTTATGGATGAAGAGACTGAGAAAGACTGTTCTAGAAGTAGGATCTGAACTTGGAACTGCTGAGTGTCTCTAGGGAGGCAGCAGATCAACATAGCAACACGGGAACTTGTTTTATGAGTCTGAAAGAAACTTGTTTTATGAGATGCTTGCCTTGTGCTTCTTGGGGTCTTGTCTCCAAGGGGGGAGTGTGGCAGGGGCTGGAATTACTGGGGGGAATGAGCAATGGAAGGAGGTCTTTGGAAGAAGTGAGCAGAGGGGTGACCTTGGGCAGGAGTGAGGAAATTGGACCTTCAGGGGTGTGAGAGGAGCATTGGCGCACGAAGGAGAGATGGGGGAGAGAGACTCATGGAGGGAACTAGAGTTGAAACCCCAGGTCTAGGACATGCCTGTTGTTTGGAGTTGGCTGAGAATGTCTGGGTTCTTGGCATCTGGGAAGGTACAATTGTCAGTGAGGAAAAACCACGGATGAATGAGATCAAGAGAGAAGTTGGAAGAGAGAACACGTGTGTGTGTGTGTGTGTATGCATGCGTGCACACATAGAGAATTGGAGAAGAAGAGACATATATTGAGAGAGGCAGTGAGAATTGTAGAGACCATCGTGAGAAGACAGAACAGAATACATGGGACCAGGAGATAGTGGCAACAGGAAAAAAGAAGAAAGAGGAAGAGGGAAGAGGAAAACGTATTGAGACAGAGGCAGGGAGAGAAAAAGACAGGAGAAAGAGATGGAGAGAAGCAAAGATGAACAGAGACAAGAGTCAAACAGAGGAAAAGGAGAGAAAGACAGAGTTGGAAAGGTGGAGAGAGGAGATAGAGTGGGAGGTGATGTGTGTGTGTGTGTGTGAGAGAGAGAGAACCAGACAGGAATGGGCGAGGCAGAGGTGAACGAGACAAGATAGATGAAGACAGGGACAGAGTCAGAATGGATAAAGATAAAGATAGAGATGTGGAAAAGGAGCAAGCTTAAGGGAGAGTGTGTTTGAGAGATGCAGATAGAAACAGAGACAAAGTAAAAGAAGCAGAGATACAGAAAGACAAGTGGAAAATAGAGACTCAGAGATGAACAGAGAGACAGGTATAGTAAAAGATAAAGAGGAAGGGGCAGAGATGAGAAGGAAGAAACAAGAGGTGGTGGTGGTAGATGTATGTGAGAGAGAAATGAACAGAAATGGGGAAGAGCTGAGGGAAACAGAGGGACAGAAGGGAGGAGGTGGAGAGAACTGGGGCGAGGGAGAGGGAGAGGGATGCTAGTGCTAGGGAGGCAGGGATGGAGGCAGGGGCACCAGGTGGAAAGGAGTAAGCGGGCGCCCCCTGGTGGCAGGGCGGAGTGGAACGGCATCCCTAGGAAGTGGGTTGGTGCAAAAGGATGCCTCTGAGAGGACTGCAAAGTTGCAGCCTGGAGGTGGGGAAGAGTGGGAGGGTGCCCCCTGGAGGCGGGGAGGAGCAGAAAAATGTACCCCTAGAGGAAGGTGGGAGCGTGAAGCAAGAAGAGGGTAGGGAGGCCCAGGAAGGCATGCTCCTAGAGGCGGACTGGAGTAGGAGGGCGCCCCCTCGAGGCGGTCGGGATGGAAAGCACCCTCTTGAGGCGGGCAGGCGCAGAAAGACAGGCTCCTAGAGGCGGTTTGGAGTAGGAGGGCGCCCCTTGGCCACCAGTCCTGACTCCCCGCCCGCAGGTGTGGGAGGCGCTGCTGACCCTGGTCTTCTTCCCGGTGTGCGTGGTGTTCGCCTGGATGGCCGACAAGCGGCTGCTCTTCTACAAGTACGTCTACAAGCGCTACCGCACCGACCCGCGCAGCGGCATCATCATCGGCGCCGAGGGCGACCCCCCGAAGAGCATCGAGCTGGATGGCACGTTCGTGGGCGCCTCCGAGGTCCCGGGGGCCGAGCTGGGCGGCCTGGGCCTGGGCCCGAGCCCTGCCGAGGCGCGCGAGCTGGATGCCAGCCGGCGCGAGGTCATCCAGATCCTCAAGGACCTGAAGCAGAAGCACCCGGACAAGGACCTGGAGCAGCTGGTGGGCATCGCCAACTACTACGCGTTGCTGCACCAGCAGAAGAGCCGCGCCTTCTACCGCATCCAGGCCACGCGGCTGATGACGGGCGCGGGCAACGTGCTGCGCAGGCACGCCGCCGACGCATCGCGGAGGGCGGGCCCCGCGGACGGCGCGGCCGAGGACGAGGACGACGGCGCCAGCCGCATCTTCTTCGAACCCAGCCTCTACCACTGCCTGGAGAACTGTGGCTCCGTGCTGCTCTCCGTCACCTGCCAGGGCGGCGAGGGCAACAGCACCTTCTACGTGGACTACCGCACAGAGGACGGCTCGGCCAAGGCGGGATCCGACTATGAGTACAGGTGGGTGCCTGGGGTACTGGGACCCCAGCCCTGCGCCCTGCGCCCCTGCGCCCTGCGCCCTTGCGCCCTGCGCCCCTGCGCCCCTGCGGGAGGACCAGGGTGGGCTCTGCCTTCCAGCCACTGGCCTGGCATCTGGTGTCAGAAGCCACGCTTGCACAAATGTGGGCAGACCTGCACCATTCGCTCCTTTGCTTCTACTTTCCTTTGCTCCATCCTTTCCTCTACCTTCTCCCTAGCTGTCTCCTTCTACCCGCATGCTTTCTAACTCTCTTTGTCCTTCCATTTTTCCTCTCCCTCTATCCTTCCTCCATTCCCTCCTTCCTTTCCCTCTCTTTCCTTCTTTCCTACCCTTCTCCTTCCTTCTTTATGAGCAAACTTACTCACTCCACTCCCCCTTCCTTGGTTGTGGAAAAGCCATTCACCAGCTTGAGGTTTTCATTTCTGAGTCACTCCTTTCATCTTCGCGAACAAACAAATCCACGTGAATCCCGCCACCTTTCCCACCTGCCCCTCCCCAGCTTCCCCCATGGGCACAGCTACTGGCAGGCCTTTGTCTTCTGCTTCAATAGCACAGAATCCCATCGTCCACTCATGACCTTCTCTCTCTATCCTCGCCACCATCCCACACACCAGCAGCCTCCCTTGGTGTGAGCACCTGTTCACTTATCCACAGAGCCGTTCGTTCACTCATTTGTTCCTTTTGATCTTCAGGCAGAAGCAAATCCATCCTTATTCCTTTCCCTTGGTGGTGGAAAAGCCATTCACCATCTTGCATTTACCATGCAGGGGCTCATCCATTCAATCTTTATAAAAATCCATCTTTATCCACCTCTTCTACCTGTCTCTCCACAGCCAACCTGGTGGGGACCGCTCTCTGCAGGGCTTTGTTCTCTCAGCCAATCACTTGGGATCACTTTGTCCACCCATGACGTCTTCTCTCTCCCCCTCCTTCCATCAGCGTCCCATGGCCCCTTGTCACTTTTCCACTCCGACCCACCCCCCTAGTCTCCCTTTGCTGGTGGTGGTGGTTGGTTCTGTCCAGTGGTTCTGACTCTTAGTGAACTCATGTGCCCAGTCTCACATCATCCTTACAGTCAATGCTGTGTTGTGTGTTGGAGCCCATTGTTGGAGCCTGTGCCAGTCTATCTCCTTGGATGTCTGTCTTCCCCTTCCTCTGCTTTACCAAGGGAGCATCAGTGGCCTGGTGGTACGGAGTTGTGCTTCCAACCCCAAAGGCACTCAGTTCAGACCCACCAGCTGCTTCATGGGAGAAAGATGGGCCGTTTCCTCGGTGTGATTTACTGCCTCTGAAAATCTGCGAGGTCAGCTGTAAATTGGTTCTGAATCGATGGTACATAAACAATAACAACTACTTCACCACGCATGGTGTCTTTCTCTAGGGACTGGTCTCTCTTGATAACATGTCCAAAGTAGGTAAGGATAAGTTTTAACCCTCTGGCTTCTTGGGAACATTCCAGCAGCACTTAGTTTTGAGACTTTGGCTGATTCATCTGACAGTCCATGGTATATTAAAAATTCCTCACCAGTATCATAATTCAGAGGCATCAGTTCTTCTGTGATCTTCCTTTTTCACTGTTCAGCTTTCTCATTGAAAGATATCCTGACTAAGGTGTAATTTCCTCCACAGGTTGACATTTCCCCCTCTTTAACACTTTAAAGAGGTTCTCTGACTTGCCCCAGATCTAAAACCCTGAGCCCTGATACACGCTCTTACTTGACTTTGTGACTGAGATGTTTAAGATGCGGGAGTAAATGCTATTTGGTGGAGGAATCAGAATCAAAGGGCTAGGAACCGCTGACACCTCCTTCCTTCCTCAGTGCCCCCTTGCTCCCACCCTGGTCAACATTCACGCACTTGGTATCACTTATCGAGGAAGCGGAAGGAACTAAGAGGGAAGAGACCTGCTTTCTAGTTTGAGTTTAGCCTTGGACTGTTACTTTGACATGTTTCTGTCTCAGCCTGAGCAGGTAGGGCCATCATGTCCCGTTGCTGGGGTTGTGCACTGCGCAAGAGCACCCTATCAAACAAAGGAAGCTCTTTTCCAATAGTAATCATTATGCTGTGGTAATTTCCTGACTTGTAGAAACAGGAAGAGGAATGCCTTTTTCTAATTTTACACAAAGGCATCATATGGAGATGGGGGAGTACCTGGGTGCCCCAGTTTCTCCAAGTTAAACACAAGCTCTGAAGTCCTCAAACAGCAGGCATCACTGTTCTAGAACTCCTTCACTTAAGCTTCTCTGACCCTAAGATATCAAAGATTTAAAGTTTTAAAATTCTAGAATTCTGAAATGATGGTTGCATGTTCAACTACTAGCTGAAAGGTTCATGGTTCAAACTCACCCGGAGTTGCTCCAGGAGACAGATTTGCAGTCAGCTTCCAAAATGTCATGGCCTTGAAAGCTTTGTGGAACAGCGCTATTTTACACACGAGTGGGAATCAACTTGATGGCAGCTAGTAACAGCAGCAACATTTCTATCCCAACTGGTTGCTGATGTGATGTCTTTCTTTTATTATTTTATTTTACTATTTTGTGTGTACCATCAAATCAGATCTGAGTGGTACAGGAGGAGATTGCCCCTCCTTCTCCAGCAGAGCATCTGATGGATCTGAACTGTGCGCCTCTGGGATTGCAGTGCAGCTTCTTGCCACTAGACCACCAGAGCTGCCTTTGATGTGATGTCTTAAGAGTCTTATCTCTTCACATTCTGGATGCCCTGTTTGAACAGGACGCCTGTGGCGCTACCCTTATTGCTTATAGCAATATCTATTGCTTATAGGCCCTTATAGCAGGCCTCCAAAGTCTCCATGTTCTCCAGAACTTTCTTTTGAAAGTTGTCATGGCTCCTGAAAGGTTTTGAAAGCAGTTTCAGGCACTGTCCTGTACACTCCCCCAAGATCCAACCGTTGTTCACAACTTGTCCTGTTTGCGGAATCTCTCTTGCAGATATAAAATAATATCCATGACGGTGGAACTGAATGAGAATGAGCTGCAGAGCAGGATTTTCACCCATTAATACTTGAATGTCATCCTGCTGCAACAGGGCATACAGAATCTGAGGAGATCATTTTTATTAGAAAGTTCTCTTTTCTTAAGACAGAAAAGGAGGGGAGGAATGATGTGTATTGCATTGAAACAGATGAGGGAGAGAACTGCTTAAAAGGGACATGTGAATGGGTATTCTTGTCATTACAGATGTCCAGAGGGAAGGCTGCACAGTGGAGTGGACTTGGGGGGAGAGATTGCATAACAATGAAAGAATTTTTCTTTTCAAGGAGAAGAGTGAATTTGGGGGGAGGGGGTGGGTAGGGAGAAAAGTGCAACAATGAATGACTAGAAATCCTAAGTCTCTGTAAATGTTCATTAAAATTAATTTTTTTAATTTTTTTCATTAAAATGAATTTTTAAAAAAATCCGCAAAACCAAAACCCCCCCAAAATAGAAAGTTCTCTTTTTTAAAATTGAGATTTTAATGAAAGTTTATAGAGAACTTGGATTTCCTTTCATTTATTGTTGTACAAGGAGATAAAGTTTTAAGATCATCACATCAGTGATCAATTGGGATATTCTCCTACATAATCACAAGATAATGATCACAGAGGAAACTGAATTCAGCATTTTTATTCCAACTTCAGCCTGTGTCCAAATGTCGCCAGTTGTCCCAGCAAAGTTCCCTCTCCCACCTCTCATTCTCTCCCTTCCTCTCTCACCCAGTTGAGAACAATTCATTGCATCTGGTCGTTAGATCTCTTCATTCACCTTCAGTCTGGACCAGTTCCTCACCTTTGCCACGCCTTTTGCAGCCCTGACCCTTTGAAGTTAGAAAGATCCTCAAGCTGGTTGTCCCGCTTTGGGGAGCATAATTCAATTCAGGCAGGAATCTCACAAAGTGGTGCTGAGTGTGTCTCCATTACCTCATCCCAGGAGGCACCTGATACCCATCTGTCGCTTTACTGCCCGTGTCCAGGTCAACCTCCTGGTACAGTGATGCTGGGAGGCAGTGGTAGTTTGATGGTAGAATTCTCACCCCTGAGTCAAATGTGCAGCTCAGGTGGGCAGCCACTGAACTGGACAATCTTTTCCTTTTCCAAGCTGTCACCTCTTCATTTAGTCCATCTCTCAACAAATACCAAGACGAAGTTGATTTACAGCTCATCACATGGCGTGGAAGAATCCAGACGTTACTTTAGGAGTGACGGCACTAGACGCCGACATCCTTTTCACTTAGCAAGTCTTTACTAGGTAGCGACTATGTGCCAGTTAGGTCAGTGGTGGTTTAGTGGTAGAATTCTTTCTTTCCATGCTGGAGATCTGTGTGTTTCCATGATGCTCCATTGGTTTCGGCCAAGTGTCTGGGCTGGAAGAGATTAGGAAGAAAGGCCTGGCAATGTACTGCCATAAACCAGTCCTTGAAAACTCTCTGGACCACAAAGGTCCAATCCCAATGGGCCTGAGGTCGCAAGGTCAATTTAGCAAGAATAATTGTGTGCACTTGCCGTACAGAGGTAACTTGTGGTCACTGAAGCTGAACACTGTGACACTGATGTGTCAAATGTGTTAATAGTACCCATGGTGGACAGTGTTTGGTGGAGCTCCCCGATTAAAACAAGCTTGGAAGCAGGAGTGGCATCCACTTCCATAAATAGCTTGCCTCCGGAAACCCTATGAACCTGGAGAAAGGATAAAAGTCACGCACGCCAGTGTCGAGGACTTTTGTTCATAGGGTTGCTATGAGTCGCCTACGACTCGAAGGCGCTTAAACAACAACAACTGAAACAGTGGCAATCATTGTTACTACTGCTAAGCACGTGGGCATTCTCCTCTAGCAGGATTAACTGCCTCTGAAAACCTGCTGGCGGGTCAGCTGTGAGTCGGTTCTGACTCTGTGGCACACAGCAATACATCACTAAGTACATTTCACAAACAGCACTGAGCCCCTGACGAACATGGTGGGAGGGACTGGGGGGAAATGACAGATTTTCAGTGTCTTTGGCAAACCGTAGTCATCCAATGCCCTCAGCCCTGCCAGGAAAGTCTGCTCATCTTCTCCCCTCCCAAATTTTCATCCCAGCCAATTTAGTGCCACTGTCTCACCGCCTACCCCCATTGGAGCCCTGGCTATGGAGCCTTGAAACTAAATCAGGCAATCTCCCTCACCTTCTCAGAACCAGAGTATTTAAAACATGGTGACTGAGGCCCAGAAGAGTTGCTGTTCACTCTCTGACATATCCATCTTCTCTTGCTCTCTCTATCCCAGCCACTCTGGTCTGCTCTCTAGTTCTCAAGCACTCCAGGTCCTCACTGCCTCAGGACCTTTGCACTGGCTGCTGGAACACTCTTCCACCGAGTCGCCTCTGCCTAGCCCCCTCCCTTTACGCTCTCCTCCATTTCTCTCCATAATACCATCTCCACCTGAAGTTCTGTTATAGAATCCTTTATCAGCTGTCTCCTGCACTGGATGGAAAGGAGTCCTGCTGGAGTAGTGGGTTAACTGTTGGGCTTCTAATTGAAAGGTCAGCAGTTCGAAGCCACACGAAAGAGGAGAGATAGATTCCTCCCATTAAGACTGACAGCCTTGGTAACTCAATGGGATGTTGCCATGAGTTGGGATCTGCTTGTCGGCAAAGAGTTTGGTGAATGGAGGCCCCATCAGAGCAGGGACTTCTGTCCAGTCTGGCTCAGGGCTCTTTCTGCAGCCTTCAGGACAGTGCCTGACACACACTAGGTGCCAGGTGCTCCTTGTTGTTGGATGAACAAACTATAACTTATTAGTTAGCGTGTAGTTGTCACTGTGATGTGACAACTTGTCCGTGGGGCTGTGAACCATGGGAGGACAGGGACTGGTCACTGCTGTGTCTCCAGCCACCCCTTAGCAGGAGGCAGAGCGCCAAGCAGGTCTAGGAGGAATGATTGTTGAATGAATGAATGAATGACGGCAAGTTAAGGAGTATCTAACTCTGTCTAGACAGCACAGGAAGGTTTTACCAGGGGAGTAGCAGTTCATTTTTGTCCCCTGCTACTCAAAGAGTGTGGTCTGCAGACCAGGAAAAGCCACAGCCCATAGGAGCTTGTAGGCAGTGGAATCTCGGGCAACCCCCAGGGTGTTTGTTTGAGACAGGAGGATGGAGAAGCCCGAGAGGTGAAACATTTCAGATGCCCTCTTTCTACCAAGCCTTTGCACGTGCTGTTCCCTCTGCCTGGAGCCTCCTTTAAGTTTCTGCATTAAGTCCCTTCGTCCAGGCAGACTGCCTAGATATCACCTTCATCATTCTCTCCTCCACACCTGCCCTGCAAATACTTAGGGTTGCATGGTGGGAGAGAAACTCTGTCTTGTTGGTCTTCTGCATCTCGTCCTCCTCGAAGGCCACCAGTAATAAGAATTTTTAAATTGTTATGTGCCATCGAGTCGCCTGCTATGTAGATTGTTGTTGTACCACGGTGGAACTGATCCACAGCTGACGCTCTGATGGGTTTTCAGAGGCAGTTACCTGCACAGGAGGAGACTCCCCATTTTTCTCCGGAGGAGCAGCAGGTGGTGGGATTCAAACCTCGGGCCTTGGGGATTGCAGTGCAGCTTCTTGCCACTAGGCTGTCAGAGCTTTACGTTACATAAAGTAAACATTTAATAGCGGTTCACTCTCCTGCTTGTGAGCAGTCCTGGGGCGCCCCCTCCTCCAGGAAGCCTGCCTGGGCCACTACCCCCCCCCCCCACAGCCGATGCCCCACCCTCACCTTGTTCCTACCTGCCTCCTCTCGCGCAGTGAAGGCACGCTGGTTTTCAAGCCCGGTGAGACCCTGAAGGAGCTTCGCATCGGCATCATAGACGACGACATATTTGAGGAGGACGAGCACTTCTTCGTGCGGCTGCTGAATCTGCGCGTAGGCGACGCGCAGGGCATGTTCGAGCCCGACGGCGGAGGCCGGCCCAAGGGGCGGCTGGTGGCGCCGCTGCTGGCCACCGTCACCATCCTGGACGACGACCACGCGGGCATCTTCTCCTTCCAGGACCGCCTGCTGCACGTGAGCGAGTGCATGGGCACCGTGGACGTGCGCGTGGTGCGCAGCTCGGGCGCGCGCGGCACGGTGCGCCTGCCCTACCGCACGGTGGAGGGCACGGCGCGCGGCGGGGGCGTGCACTACGAGGACGCGTGCGGAGAGCTGGAGTTCGGGGACGACGAGACCATGTGAGCGGCGGACAGGGGCGGAGCCTGGGAGGGGCGAGGTCTGCGCAAGGGGCGGGGCCTGGCTGGAGCGAGGTCTGCACAGGGTCGACACGGGCCAGGGGCTGGGCTGAGCTAGCATCCTTGCAGGGGCGGGGTCTGTGTATGGGGCGGAGCTGGGAGGGGGCGGGGTCCGCACAAAGGGGCGGACCCTGTGGGAATTTTTGCAGGGGGTGGAGCCTGTGTATGGGATGGGGCCGGGAAGGGGGCGGGAGTCTGCACGAGGGCGGAGTCTGTGTAGGGGGTGTGGTCGGGAAGGGGCGGGGCCTGCGGAGCGGGGGTCCACTCGAGGGGCGGGGCCAGAACGAAGCCATTCTGGTGTGAAGGAAGGTAGTATAGGTGGCATAGTCCCAAGGGAATCGCACTGCTGACCCAAAGGTGGCGCTTCTCAAGGTACTTTCTGCCAGAAACTGCAGGAGAAAGATGGTTAATCTATGTGATTTATGATGTTGTTAGGTGACTTCATGAACAACAGATCTGAACCCCGACCTAGCTTACACCAACCTCACCGTCTGTGACATTCTTGTTCCATTGCTGCAGTCACTGTGTCAGTCCGTTTCGTTGAGGGTCTTCCTCTCTTTCATTGACCCGCCATCTTTCCAAGCATTATGTCTCTTTCCAAGGATAACCTCGTCTAACTAACAATAAATATGTGAAAAAAGGAAATTTTTTCTAACTAACAACCAACTAATTTTTTCTAACTAACAACTAACTAACAAAAAAAGCTTAGCCAACTTTGCCTCTATAAGGTGCAGTGACTGCACTTTTTCTGTGCAAAATGTGTTTGTACTTTTGGCAGTCCGTGTAATATTCAGTACTCTTCTCCAACACCGACTTGAAGACTTAGATTCTTATTCTGTCCTTATTCACTGTCCAGCTTTCAAATGCATAAATTTGCAGGAGGATCAGCTATGAATTGGTTGGGGCTACATAGCAACGAGGGAATGTGATGGACGGAGCTGGGATAGGGACGACAGGGCAACAGAAGGGGTGGGGTCGAGGGTCCTAAGGCTTAAAGGGTGAGGTCAGAGAGCAGCACAGTAATGGGTGGGTCTAGTAATGGGCTGTGGAGGAGGGAGAGAAAAAAAATGGTCCAAGGTGGGTAGTGCCAGTAAAATAAATGAGGTTCAGGGGGCGGGACAACAGAGGTCCTGAAACTTGAGGTGTGGAGCCAGGACCAAGGGGTGTGGTTTAGGGAGCAGGGCGGGGTAAGGGGCAGGGTCAGAATGTGTCTTGTAGATGTAGTAGATGAAGCTGGGGTTGGAGCCAAAACTTAGTTTTTGTTGTTTTTTAATAGAGCCAAAAGTTTTAGGCCAGAAAGGGTAGTCATCTGAAATAGGTGAAACTGAGGAGGTAGGATTGGGAGGAGGGATGGGGCCAAGGCAGGGAAGTTTTTATGTGCAGTTGGTTTCAGCCAATAGAGACCCCGATGATAAGGAGGACAAAACCTTGACCCTGTCCTGTGCTAACCTCCCAACCATTGCAGGCATCCAACTTTGCCAGTCCGTCTCGTTGAGGGATTTCCTTTTTTTACTGACCATAGAGGAAGTTCTCAGAGTCTCTTCTGACATCCGTTTTATCCTTATCTTCCTTTAAAATTTTTTTAAAAAATTGTTATTTTTTTTTTGTATGTGTACTGGCAAATCAGATCTGACCGGTAAACGAGGAGATTGCCCCTCTTTCTCCAGCAGAGCATCTGTTGCATTCAAACCACGTACCTCTGGGATTGCAGTGCAGCTTCTTGCCACTAGGCCACAAGAGCTCCCTTCTTTCCTTGTCTCTTTAATGCTTTCTCTGTGTACTATGTCTTCCCACAACTCCTCTGGTCTTTGGTCATTAGTGTTTAAAAGCATCAAATCTGTTCTTGGATGGTCGCTAAATTCAGATGGGATCCACACAAGGCTTTGCTCTGGCTTTTACGAATTTGTTTTCATTTTTTTTCTAGCTTCAGCTTGAGCTTGTATGTGAACAATTAGTGGTCCTGCAGTCAGCTCTGGCCTTGTTCTGATTGATAATATTGAGCTGCTTCATTCTCTCTTTCCGTGTTATCATCAGTTGGACTATCTGGCAAAGTCACAGTGTATAGTGACTTACTCTTACGGTGTTGGAAAGGGTACTGATTTCCCCCTCATCATGTGCAAGTAGAGTGTTTTTGTGGAACTTTTCTTAAGCTGACGTTGCATAAATTGGAGAGGCAGTGCCATGAATTTATATGGGGACTCAAGAAATAACTCCCAAACATATCAAATAACACAGAAAACCCTAAAACTAACATGTTTTCACAGAGAGTTCAAAGCCACGGTGGCTCAATGATGAGCCTACTGAGTGGTAGCTCCTATGGAAGGAGCTTGGAGACACCAGTCTTGCTGCTTGGGTTGGGTTGCTGTTGACTTTGACTTAGATAGAGTGAGTCACGCAGTGGACAACACACCTTGCCCTCTTCTGCACCATCCTCCTCATCCCTGGTACACTCTCTCCCATTGTTACTGTCACTATGTCAACCCACCTTATTGATGGTCTTCCTGTCTTTCTCTGACTCTCCACCTTTTCCAGCACAAAGTCCTTTTCTAAGAACCAACCCCTCCTGACAACATCCTCCAAGTAGGGGAGACCTAGCTTTACCATCTTTGCCTCCAGGGAACACCCTGATTTCACTTCCTCCAAGACAGACTTGTTTGTTCTTTTGGTAGTCTTCTCAAGAGTACTGAAGAGCAACAATATCAGCCTGGAGACTAAGGTGCGCCTGATCCAGGCTATAGTCTTCGCAATTACGTGCTATGCAATGCATTGGAGAGTTGGACAGTGAATACGGATGATAGAAAGAGAATTGATGCCTTTGAGCTGTGATGCTGGAGAAGAGTGTTGAATATACCATGGACTGCTAGGAGAACAAACAGGTTTGTCCTGGAAAAGGTGAAGTCGGAATGCTCCTTGGAGTCAAGGATTATGAAGCTTTGTCTGACATACTTTGGGCATGTTGCAGGGAGGGACTGGCCCTTGGAGAGGGACATCATGTTTGGGAGAGTGGCACGACGGCGCAGGAGAGGAAAACCCTTGATGAGATGGCTTGATTCTGTGAGTGGGGTGGTGGGAATGAGTGTGTCGGAGACGGCGAGGTTGGCACAGGTTAGAGCAGCATTTAGGGCTCTTGTACTTGCGCTATGAGTCGCAAGTGACTCGATAGCACATAACAACAACAACTTCTCCAGCACCACAGTTCAAAAACATCAGTTCTTTTTCTGTCATCTTTATTCCTTGGCCAAGTTTCAAATGCATAAGAAGTAATTGGGGGAAAAAAACCACAACACAAAACACAACCCCAAAACAAACTATGGCTTGGGTCAGCTGCATCTTAGTCTTTAAACTCATATTCTTGCCCTTTAACACCTTAGAGAGATTCTTGACTGCAGATTTAACTAGTGCAACAGGGTGTTTGACTGTTGTAAAACAGACTGACATCATGGTTGAGGGAAGACAGAAAGGAAGGAGAGGGATGATGTATATTGCATTGAAACAGATGAGGGAGAGATCTGTTTAAAAGGGATGTATGAATGGGTATTCTTGTCATTACAGAAGTCCAGAGTGAAGGCTGCACAGTGGAGTGAAATTTGGGAGGAGGGATTGCATAACAATGAAAGAATTTTTCTTTTTCTTTTCAAGAAGAGTGATTTTGGGGGGAGGAGTGGGCAGGGAGAAAAGTGTAACAGTGAATGACTGGAAATCCTAAGTTTCTATAAACTTTCATTAAAATTAATAAATTAAAAATAAATGAAAATAGGTGACCAATATCTTAAAGAATCATAAAGATTCAGAACATTCCAAAGAAGAAATTACTTTTAAAAAGGTAGCTGAGACTCTTGAATTGAGGTCAAAAGATTGTGTTAAACATCATACTATCTTTTAATCAACCTCTGTAAAATTTTGAAGGAGCTCTGACGCAGGCCCTACTCTTCTCAATTACTGGCTATGCATTTAAGAGCTGGACAATAAATAAGGATAACAGAAGAAAAATCAATGCCTTTGAGTTGTGGTGCTAGAGAAAAGTATTGAACCTACCAAGAAGACAAGCAGGTCTGTCCTGGAGAGGGTGAAACCAGATTGCTTTTTGGAGGTAAGAAATTTGAAATTCCATCTCACATGTATTGGGCATGTTGCCACAGGAGACCAGTCCTTGGAAAAGGATATCATATCTGGGCAGAGAGTCAGTGCAGGAGAGGAAGACCCTGGATGAGATTAATTGACAGAATAACTTTGGCAACAGGGACATACATGTTGGAGACAGTGAGATTGGCTTAAAATAGGGCAGGGTTCAGAGGTCTAGTTCATTGAGTCACTATGAGAAATAGTCAGCTCAACAGCATATAACTGGTGGTGTAGTAGGGTGTGCTGCCAAGCCAAAGGGCAAGGTGGTTAGAATTCACTAGAGGTTTCTCAGAAGAAAGATAGGCAATCTGCTTGTAATCTCAATGGCGGGTCAGCTATGAGTTGGTTTCAATTACACAGCAATGAGTTTGGGTTTTGGATAAAATTTTGTCTTTCATATGTTTCAAGTGTCTTTCTTACATCTTCTCAACAATTTGTAAAGCTATTTATTGTGGAGCTTTTGGAAAAGAAAAAAATATTTTCTTAGATTATTTTTCTGAAGTGAAAGAATCAAAAACTCAAATAAAGAGTTTAATTGGATAAATTGTGACTTCTTGTTTATTTAAAGAAAAAAGAAGCTAATCTCTGTTGAGTGTAAAAATCTATTGAAATTGTGGAAAATTAGTGTTGTTTTATCTATCTAGATAGTGATTATTTAGATATCATGAACATTTTCACAAATTTATACTTAGAAAAATCTTACTACCTTTTTGTGAACAACAGCTTAAATTATTAATAGCTCATAAAATAATGACAAACTTAATGATTTATCTGTTTTAAGTAACTCATACAATTTTGACCTTAAAGTCCATGTGTTTCATAAGCTGATTCTAAATAACGCTGTTGAACACTTTATGAAGTGATCAATTATGTTTTGTTTGTTTTTACAATTATTACTTACTGCTGCACACACATTTCTTCAATCATGTATACATCTCAAACTGCTGGGATTTTCAGTCCACCACCCTCCTGTGGCTTGAATTGGTGGGGAGAGGAGTGGGGTTTCTGGTGTGTCCCCTCCCCCTGCTCCTGCTCAAAGCTTTCCTCCCTGTGACCTCCCCTTCACGTGGCTCTGTGCCAACAGAAATGCCTCTGGAAAGGAAAGCCTGTGCTGAAGCGAAGGCGGACTGCCTTTGTGAAAGAGGAGAAGACAAAGCCTAGTACAGTGAAACTTCTTTAGAACATTTTCCAGGGAGCTGAGCATTTTGAATGTTCTACGTGGGAAAACATGTGCTGGGAGCAGCACAATAGCGCATTTCACTGGACTTTCTCTTGCCAAACATTCCAGTGCACCCGGCCTTCCACAGGAGATGCTAGCAGGCTCAGGAAAGCTTTTCTCCCGCCCCTTTTGTGGTTACACCAAATGGTCAATTACTTCCGTCTGAAACAGGGGCCAGGTCTGTTCTCAGATACTGAGCTTTGAGGAGGCATGAGAATATCTCATGATTTCTGGAGTGGGTTCAGGTGACCTGCGGAAGAGCAAAACAGCACTTCATAGACTACAAAGGTCCCTTTGACGGTGAACATCCCTGAGGGAAGGTAGGTACACCAACGTCATGGTAAGTTTGGTTTTCTCTAAATGCTAAGGGGATGGAACACTTTTATTTTTCCTCCTTGTGCTTTGCGCTATTTATATGCGATCATATAATGGAGCTTATGTTTGAAACTCTTGTGCATTTCTGTTCACTCCAGATCATACAGCATCTCACAAGACTGAGGACTAGACCACAGAACACCAGGTAGCAGGGCAGGTTGTAGTCTTGGCTTTCCAGCTAGTGAAACTTACAGACCCTCAAAGGCAGCACGTCCAAATTGCTGGGTCTGGCAGCTTCTAAAGCTTTAGACTTCTGGCCTCAGGCCCGGTTACTCCTATGCAGAACTGGTTTGGCCGGGTGCAGGAAATTCTACTTTACTGAGTTTTTAAATTATCTCACAGCATCTTGATATTTTCTTGGTTTTTTTAAAAAAAGATTACCAAGAATCTGCTGTAATGTGACTTTGTGACACAACAGATAAAGAGACTAAGATAGATCACTGTTACAGATTCTCTTTAATTCTAAGCATTGATGATAAGACTTAGCAGATTGGGGGGGGAAAACACACGGAATCAGTTCATGGAACAAGATTGGAATGCAGAGAATGTTTTCAACTTAAAATCTAGGGTAAACTTTGCCCAGTAACAAGATCAAAGACATGTAAATGAGAATTTAAAAAATATCTAGTTCAGGAAGACAAGTATTACAAATACTTAATAATAAATAGACAAATACTTAAATATAATACTTTAAGGCATAGCAAATGAATGCAGGTATATTTACATTTATGTATGTTTTGAGATATGTATTTTTTATATGTATGTTTTGAGAGAATCCTTTATGGTTAGGATTAAATAGCTTTTCAGCTACATTAATTGAGAAATTCATGAGTTTGTTTCTAAATACTAACAATTTACTTTTCAAAATATTTTTTTATTCATTGTTTACACATTTTCGTCCTTCCTCTTATCTCCCCCTCCCCCAGCCCATCCTGTAATACACGACTTGTTCCAGATTGTTGTCATACGTATAATGTCAAATCATAACTTTTTCTTTTAAAAAAAAA
>NW_006399986.1:1317109-1344906 GCF_000299155.1 Elephantulus edwardii | reverse complement strand
CCCCTGCACCCCTCCCGCTACCCCAAGTACATTCCACTATGCCACCTTAATTGTGGACTTTTGTGGAAAATCATTCTTTTTTTTCCATCATTTAAGCAATAATTAGTATTACATAGTATTAACATACTAACATTCGCTTATCTACTTCTTCAGGGAATTGTGACAATATTATATTCAGAAATGTATGGAAAATCATTCTTAAGTGCAATAGTGAATGACTGGGAATCCTAAGTCTCTGTAAACTTTCATTAAAATTAATAAATTAAAACAACAACAAAAAGATTAAAAAAGAAAAAATAATAATTATTTTCTTAGTTTCTTCCCAACCCCCATGTCAGTCCTGTTTTATAACAGTGGTGTAACACGATATTTGTCCTTTTGTGACTGAGATATTTCACTGAACATAATGTCCTCCTGGGTCACTCATGTTGTGTGATATTTTATTAGTTTCTTGTTTTTCAGTGCTGCATAGTATTCCATTGTGCAAATATGCCATAGTTTTTCCTCTCCATTTGGTTTTGGATGGACACTTGGGTGGCTTCCATCTCTTTGCTATCATGAATAACGCAGCAATAAACATGGGTGTGCATATATATGTTTGGGTGACAGCTCTGGTTTCTTTAGAGTATATTCCTAGTAGTGGAATTGCTGGGTCAAGTTATATTTCTAGTTCTAACTTCTTTTTTTTTTTTATTTTATTTTATTATTTTTGTGTGCATGTACCGTCAAATCAGATCTGACTGGTACAGGAGGATATTGCCCCTCCTTCCCCGGCAGAGCATCTGGTGGAATCGAACCGTGTACCTCTGGGATTGTAGTTGCAGCTTCTTGCCACTAGGCCACCAGAGCTCCTCTAGTTCTAACTTCTTGAGAAAGCACCATACTGCCTTCCATAATGATACACCACTTTTCACTCCTTCCTGTTGCAAACCAGACACAGAAAGAAAGCAGGGATATGGGAAAAATGAATCCTGAAAAAGAGAGAGGCTGAGGCAGAGGTCCTCTCACAGCTTAGCACTGTGAAAAGGCCCTTTTTTTAGTCTCCCTATGGTTTTCATTTCGTTTAAGCCAATCCTCCTAAAAAAATTCAATCTCTAGAGACTATATTTTTCTTAAACTTAAGTATTGCCAACATAACAATGGGTAAGCTTAATCTTTAAACTAAGACCAAAGTTCAGACATGGCATCCCCCCCAGCGGGAGGCCGGGAAGAACCTTCTGTTTGCAGAGGGCATCCCATATCTCCTCCGGGGTGCTGGGTGGAATTCTGTTTACGGAGGGGGCTCAGTCCTGTCTTGACTCTGATCTCAGCTGTGGTCTGGCTAACACAATCCCGGGGAATCCACACCTACCAGCAGTGAATAAGGTCCACAACCTCAGTAGCATTTGCTGTGTGCTGTTCTGTTGAACTTGGTTATTGTTACTGGGGTGAGGTGATATCTCATAGTCATATTAACTGGTCTTCTTTACACGGGCGTACATACAATCCTTTTACTGGCAGTACTGAGCTTTAGATCTTGAAATGTTCTTTTTCATAACGAATGCAATGTATTCTGTCAATTCCAGCATAGTAGACTTTATGGTCGTCTGATGCGAAGTAGCCAAGACCAGTCCATTTCACCTCACTAATGCCGTGAACATCAATCTTTCATGGTTGCAGTTTTGACAGCTTTCCGTTTTCCTGGATTCATACTTTGTACATTGAGAGGAGGGGAGTTCTGGTGGTGCAGGCTAACCCAAAGATGATGGTTCAAATCCTCTAGCAGCTCTGCAGGAGACAGACAGACAGTCACCTCCTTTGGGTTTTACAGCTTCCAAAAACCCACTGGGGTGTCAGGTCTGAGTTGATTCTGCTTCAACAGCAATGATAAGTTTTTATGAGACACTTAAGGTAAAACACCTGTGCTGTTGTCTTAATTCTGACTCATTGAGACCCTCCATTGGGTCTCTAAGGTCGTAAAAAAGAAGGGATAAAGGGAGCTCTGGTGGCCTAGTGGCAAGAAGCTGCACTGCAATCCCATAGGTATGCAGTTCAAATCCACCAGATGCTCTGTTGGAGAAGGAGGAGCAATCTCCTCCTGTACCAGTCAGACCCGATTTGATGGTACAAACACACAAAAAATAATAAAATTTTAAAAAATTAAAAAACCAGAATGGATGAGACTGTTTTATTCTTGCATAGAATGCCTGGTGGGTTCCTACAATGATCTTTGCCAGACCAGTTGCAAACTATGCCACCAGAACTATGACATTCTGAGCTAAGACCAAAAGAGCCCGCTTCCAAGGCTGTAAATCTTTACGGGACGCAGCCTCATCTTGCTTCCTAGAGCGGTGCCTGGTGCTAACCATTTCATTAAGATGCCACCAGGCCTCTTTTCGTGGGCGATGTCTGTGAAACGGATGGGGCTACGGTGGAGCCCTGGAGAGGACTGGACAGGGAAAGAAATGGGGCCAGAAAACGTTTATGGGGCAAGAAGGGTGAATAGGTGACAACAAAGGGAACTCTGGTGGCCTAGTGGCAAGAAGCTGCACTGCAATCTGAGAGGCACATGGTTCAAATCCACCAGATGCTCTGCTGGAGAAGGAGGGGCAATCTCCTCCGGTATCAGTCAGATTTGACGGTACACACACACACACACACACACACACACACACGGTTGACAGCAGGATGGAAGGGTAGAGGCAAAGCCCAGTGAAATGCTGGGGGGCTGGGGGTGGGGCCAATAGAGGTTCTGCGGTTTGAGAGGTGGAAGCGGAACAAGGCAACTCCAATGCGTGGAGCTTGGAGGGCAGGGCCTAGGGGAGCAGGCAGGGGTGTGATCAGGGCAGTTGGGCAGAGATTCTGAGAGAAGTTTGGGCCAGTGTCTTAAAATGGAGTTGCTGAGGGAGGGTGAAGTCATAGGGCAGGAGAGAGGGGAGAGGAGAGAGGAGGCAGGGTGAGGGAGGGGCTGTGAAGAAGTTTAGGGGAGATGGATGGGGGAGTGATGATGTTGTTATGTGCCGTCGAGTCGCCTGTGACTCATAGCGACCCTATATACAACAGCCCTAAACCCTGCTCTATCCCTTGTCAGTCTTATTGTATCCAACACACTTAACTCCATTACCCCAGTGACTGATCAATCCATCTCATCGAGGGTCTTTCTCTCCTGCGCTGTCCCTCCATCCTCCCCAGCATGACGTCCCTCTCCAAGGACTGATCCTGCCTTACAACATGTCCAAAGTATGTCAGACGAAGCCTCAGAATCCTTGCCTCAAAGGAGCAGCCTGGTTTAACCCTCTCCAGGATGAATCTATTTGTTTTCCTAGCAGTCCATGGTATTCAGTACTCTTCTCCAGCACCACAGCTCAAAGGTATCAACTCTCCTTCTATCATCCCTTGTCGTTGTCCAGCTCTGTGATGTACAGCCAGTAATGGCAAAGACCATGGCCTGTGTCAGGCGCACCTTAGTCTCCAGACACATCATTGCTCTTCAGTACTTTGGAGAGGTCTCTGACAGCAGACTTTACCAATGCAATTCGTCTTTTCATTTCCTGGCTGCTGGTACCAAGAGTGTTGATTGTAGAGCCAAGCTAACGGAAGCTGTCAACAATCTGAGTTTCTTCACCATCCATCATGATGCTGCCAGTCGGCTGAGCAAATTATGGAACAAAGATGTAGGTGGGGCCTGTTTGATGGGCGGGACCTGCGAGAGGGGGCGGGCCTTGGAGAATAGCGGGGCCTTGTGATTGGCTTGGTCTTTTTGTGTGTGTGTGTGGGCGTGGTCTGTGAGGAGGAGGCGGGTTTTGATTAAAGGAGGCGGGATCTAAGGAGACAGAAGCCTAAGGAGCCAATGGTAGGTAAGAAAAAGGACAGGAGCTTGAGGAGTCAGGAGACTTGATTGGTAGTTGATGGAGAAAGGGCAGACTGAAAAAGGCTCGAGGTGGGGGGAAGGTCTCGCTGAGAAAGACAGTGTGGAAATGGGGTTGTGTGTGTGGGCAAGGAACAGGACTGGTGGAATTTAGGAAGCCGAGGCTAAAGAGATGAGGATATGGAACAGGGAAAGGAGTGGAGATTGTGGTTCGGGTGGGGGGGAAATTTTGGGGAAATACTAAAAATCCTATAGAGCAAGTAAATGAAACTGAGAAAAGGTGAGGCAGCATTAAGGGCCCTTGAGGAGGTGGGAGGAACGCTGGTAGTGTGACTTGTTGGATGTCAGTTAATCAAAAGGTTGGTGGTTCGGTTCCACAGGCTGTGTGCTCTGCGGGAGAACTGAGGCAGTTTCCTCCTGTAAAGATTTACAGCCTCAGAGACCGCTGGAGGGATGCGATGAGCTCACACTGATTTCGCATTAGCGGGCTAGTGTTTTGTTTTGGGGGGGGTTTAATTTGAGGCGGGGTCAGGGCCTGGGACATAGTGGGGAGACTGCAGGGCTGGGATTTGGGGAAGGTGGGGTCTAGAGAGATGGTGTGGACTTTCAGATACACATCTACACAGACAGACAACACACACAGAGGCACATAAGGACAGATTCACACAAAGTCACAAACACAGCTATGTGAAATATGATCAAGGCTGAGGTTCTCCTGCTCTGGAAGCACACCCCTCTTGAAACCAGACGCCCTGCCCCCTCACCTCCCCCGCCCTCCTGTCCACCCGCCTGGGAGGTGGCGAGGCAGCCGGTGCCACCCCCGCAGCCCGCCCCCGCGCCTGCCGCCCCGCTGGCCCTGCTCCCGCCGCCCACACACCTTCCACCCTCCGCCGCGCCTTCCCTCCTCAGGCCAGCTTCCAGCCTCAGCCTCTCCCTGTCTGCCCTGCGCCTTCATCTCTGCCTCATTCCTCGCCATCTCTCCCTGTGGGGCTCGGTCTGGATGTCTCTTGTTCTTGTGTGCTCTCCAGTAGGAACAGACCCATAGCTGACCCTCCAGTGGGTTTTCAGAGGCAGTAAATCGCACAGGAGGAGATTGTCCATCCTTCTTCTGCAGAGCAGCTGGTGGATTTGAACCGTGTGCCTCGGCATCTGTAGACTTCGGGTAGATTTCATCAGGGTTTTGCCACATACTTTGCCTTGTTTCTGTCTTCGTCCCTCTTGAGCTTGTTGAGAACTTGGGGTGAGGGCTAGAGAGGTAGATCTCAGCTCTCCATCTGAGATGACCAGAGAATGGGAGAAGCTGTCTGTTTGCTTGCTCCAGTCCTTCTTGGAGTCTGACCTGCTTCCTTCCTGCTGCCGGAGCTCCACCGGCCCTCTCCGCCCGCGCCCATGCGGCTTCTCCAGGCTGGGACACCTCTTCCCTTCCACTCCTCCCCCCACACACCCCCCCCCACCGCCGTGCAGGCTTCCAGCTGTGACTTCTGGAGGCAGAGACCTGGAGGCTAATGAGCGTTTAGGGAATGTTTTCCGGGGAAACACATCCTTCCTCTGATGAGCAGGCTCTAATTAGAGGCACTGGGGAGTGGGGCAGTCGGGCTGGAGGGGCGGCCTAGTCAGGATCAACACAGAGACACAGTGAGAGACACCGAGAGATGGGTCACGGGGAGAGAATGCAAGAGAGAGACTCACAGAGGACACAGAGATGGACCAGGAGCGTCAGAGGCAGAGAGAAGTGTAGACGATAGCTGCAAACAGAGGGAAGATGCAGAGGTAAGGTTGGGGTGGATGAGAGAGAGTACAGCAGGACATACAGACACAGAAAGCGAAGCAGAGAGAGAGAGGGAGAGGGAGAGAATGAGACAGAGAAATGGAGGGAGGTACAGGACAGAGACAGCCTAAGAGCTGAGTGAAAAACCCCACACTGTTGAATAAATCAATTGCTACCGCCCTATATGACAGGGTTGAACTGGCCCACAGAGATTTCTTGGGCGTAACGCTAACTGAACAGTCTGCAGTGTGATCTTCCAGCCGCTCCTCAGAAGGATAGACAGTCTTCTCCCACGAAGATTTCTAAACCTTAGAACTCCATGGAGGGTCACTCCTATGAGTTGGAGACAGCAGCAGAGTTGGTTTTAGTTTTTCATATTTTCAGAGGCAGATTTCCAGGAATTTTCTTCCTCAGAGTGGTGGCTGGCTGGTGCCTCGAACTGCCGTACTTGGGGTCGGCAGTCAGACTCCCTAACCATTGCGCCATCAGAGTTCCCTGGCGAGGGAGAAGGAAGGAGGCAGTTTAGAGGCAGAGGTAAAGGAAGAGAGAGGAGAAGACAGAGAGAGAGGGATGTGGGCAGGTGGAGAGGGATGGAGATGAAGAAAATTCATGAGAGGCAGGGCCAGAAGCTCCATGATGCTGCAGAGAAGAGTGAGAGATGAAGAGACAGCAGGTGCGTCCAGGGTGACAGAGAGACTGGGTCTGAGTTGAGATCTTGGGCTGTGATGGACGGCAGAGCAGGTTTCTGAGGAGAATAAAATAGGCAGATGTGTGGAGGACACAGTGTCAGAGCCAGAGGGGAACCTGGATTCCTCTGATCCCAGGAAGTTCAGCCCTTGTCTGGCTCCAGTCCCTCTTGCTGTCTGTACCCTGCCAGTTGGGTTTCTCCTGCTGGATGTCCCAGGTGTTAGGGGTTAGGGTTTCTGTTGACACTGGTGTCATTCACTGATTCACTGCGTGTCAGTGGGTTCCAGCATGTGTGCATGGAGGAGAGAAAAGAGAGAGAGAGAGAGAGAGAGAGAGAGTGAATGTGTGTGTGTGTGTGTGTGTGTGTGTGTGTGTGTGTGTGTGTGTTCCTGTCAGCGTGTCACCATGCCAGCAGCTGTCAGGGCTTGCAAGGGGACTGTCTCAGGAGACACGCCCCCTCGCCGCAGTATTTCAGCACCAAGGACAGCTCCCAGCCCACTCCTGTGCACGTGGGCGGCAGATTCTTCCCACCCACAGGAAACTTAAAATACCCTGGAACCAGAAGGGGGTGCGAGTGGAGGCAAATGTATGCGACTAGGTAGCCATTCTGTGTTCACACATATGTCACTGTGCCCTGCGTGTGTGTGTGTGTGTGTGTGTGTGTGTGTAATGGCTGTGTAATAGCATGTATCGATTGCCTTATTTCAAATCTCTTGGGTGTAGATGCCAAGAGACAAGGCAGAGAGACTGGAAGAGATTGAGATAGTGCGTATAAGAGATGCAGAGACACTGCTGGCGAGTGAGAGAGAGCCCGAGAACCAGCAAGATGGACAGAGATACAGACTGGGAGATAGGCAGAGAGAGAAAACAGAAGCTTGAGAGAGATCAAGGTACAGAGACATGTTGCTGTTGTTGGGTTCACTTTTGATTCACAGTGACCCCATCTGGCAGAGTGGAACAGCCCCATAGAGTTTCCCACATGGGGACAGATCAGCAGGTCTTTCTCCCATGCAGATTGGTGGATTTGATCAACCAACCTTTCTGACAGCAGCCAAGCTCTTAACGATTGGGATCCCAAGGCTCCTTAGAGAATGAACTGAAAAGGAGATGCCAAGAGCCCTCATAAAGAGTGAGGTGCAAGGAAGATGAGGTCTCGAGGAGACCAGGGAGGGGCGCTAGGACGTGGGGTGCCACCGAGGCCGGTGGGGATGTTGTGTTAACGGAGCATCTGGGCCCTGCGATTACACCCCCTGCGTGTGTCATGGCTGTGGGTGTGATGGCGCGTGGGCTGTGTGGTTGGCCGCACTTCCTCTCTCGGGTGACTGCGTGGGCTGGGTGTTTGTGTTTCTGGGTTCTGAGGCCAGGCTTTGTGGGACCACATGGTGGCTACAACTGGGAGAACAGCTGGTGGCATTCTGGGGTGGTGGGTCTTTGTGGTTTGGGGAGGGTGTGATGTGGGAGTGACCAGGAATTATGTGTCTGAGGGAGACAGGATAACTTCTGGCTGTTTCTCTCCTGCCAGCCCCTGGTTACCATAGCAGCAGGGATGCTGAAAAAATCAATTAGCACTCAGTTAACCCTCCCAGTGGGGTTGGGACCGAGAGGGCAGGAAGCTATGGGTCTCCTGGGAGGAAGGATCTGAGTTGACAAATAGTCAATGGAGGCGTATGATATGCCAGGCCCTCTGCTAAGTGCTGTGATACAGCAAAGAACATGCGTTCAGAACATGCGCGAATATCACTGCCTTGGCAGAACTTACATTTTAATGTGGAGAAGCAAGGCAGCAGGCAATAAGGTAAATAAATAACTATATCAGACAGTGTTTTAGAAGATGATACGGGAGGTGAAAGGACAAGAATAAGTAAGGGGGCCAGGAGTGGTGGCACAGACTTTAGCATTATATATGGTGGTTGGTGTGGGATTCCACCATCGTCAAAGTTCTAAAGGAACTGTGTTCTAATTCAAGGGAACAGCTCATGCAAAGGCCCTGTGGCCAGTGTAGACCTGATCAAGAAGGTGGTTGAGCAGATAACTAAGAAAACTAAGGGAAGAGTGTTCTAAACTGAGAGAACAACCAGTTCAGAGGGCTTGAGGTCAGCATATGAAATTTGAACAAAGCCCTAAAAGAATGTTCTAGACAGAAGGAACAGTCAGTGCAAAAGTCCTGAGGTCAGTGTGAAGTTTTAGACGGAGATAAAGGAACTGAGGGAAGAATGTTCAAGACAGAAGGACTCTCCAGTGCAGCTTGTTTTAGGAAATGCCAAACTACCTTTCCACTGTGGTTGTACCTTTTAAAAAATCCCAACAGTATATAAGAGTTCCTATCTCTCCACATCCTCTCCAAAGTTTATTACTTTCTGTTCTGTTAAACTTTGCCACTTCTCCTGGGGTGAGATGGTATCTCATTGTGGTTTTGATTTGCATCTCTCTGATTGTCAGTGATTTTGAGCAATTTCTTCATGTTTCTGGTGGCCATCTGAGTATCTTCCTCTGTGAAAGTTCTTTCCATGTCTTTAGCCCATTTTGTGACTGGATCATCAGTCTTTTTCTTGTGGAGACTCTGTAGGGTTCTGTAAACTTTTGTTATGAGACCCTTTTCTGTGATGGCATTGCCAAATGTTTGCTTCAAGTCAGCAGCTTTTCTTCACACAAAAGTTTTGAGTGGAGGAGAGACTTGATCTGGCTTCCACTTTCCCGATATCCCTCTAGCTGCTGTTTGGAGAACAGGGCTGAAGAATAGACAGAGTGTAGAATGGTGCAAATGGTTAAATGTTGGGCTGCTAACCCAAAAGCTTAGTGGTTCAAACACCAGCACCCCTAGAGGTGCCTTGGAGAAAGCCCTGAAAGATCATAGCTGCAGAAACCCACGGAGCACAGTTCTGTTCTGTAAAACGTGGGGTTATCGTAGGTAGGAACTGATGTGACAGCCACTGGTTGTAATCCAGGGGGAGTGTGATAGTGGTTGGACAGAATGGAGATAGAGGGGTGATGATGAGTCTGGGAGAGAGTTCAGACCCCTAATTCTGATGGCTGGCAGTTCGAATCCTCTCACGTCTGTGAGCTCCAGTTGCCCTGCTTCAATAAACCACAGCGTGTTCGCCTGTCTGTGGGTTTGTATCTAGCAAATGGAAATAATAATAGGATCCCCCTTCTTACTGTCCCTGTGAGGATTAAAGGGGGTTATGAGTGGCAAGTACCACCCAGAATCCTGACAGAGCAGATGATCAAGAAAACAAAACAACAACAAACCAAACTAACTGCAGTCAAGTCAGCATCAAACTGATTCCATGTGTGCTCCAGAGAGTTTTGGGGATTTTTTTTCTAAATTTTTTATTTTATTTTATTATTTTTTGTGTGTACCGTCAAATCAGATTTGACTGGTACAGGAGGAGATTGCCCCTCCTTCTCCAGCAGAGCATCTGGTGGATTTGAATCAGAGAGTTTTTGGTTTTGCTCTTTATTTAAAATTGTGTGTGTGTGTGTGTGTGTGTGTGTGTACCATCAAATTGGATCTGACTGATACAGGAGGAGATTGCCCTTCCTTCTCCAGCAGAGCATCTGGTGGAATTGAGCCTCATTCCTCTGGGATTACAGTGCAGCTTCTTGCCACTAGACCACAAGAGCTCCCTGAGTGTTTGATTTTCAATTGAGAATTAGGTGAAAGTTTGCAGAGGAAATTGGTTTTCCATTTAACAATAATTCATACACGTTTTGTTTTACGACAATGGTTGTAATCCCCATCTTGTAACAGCACTCATCCCACTCACTCCTTGTGTGTACCATTTCCCTTCATCCTATTTTCTATCCATCTCTGCCCTCTGAGCTTTTTATCCTGGGGCAGATGCTGCCCTTTTGGTCTCATATGGTTGTGCTCCAGAGGATTTCTCAGGGTTTTTTTTCTTCTTTTTAAAAAAATTTTATTTTATTATTTTGTGCGTATACCGTCAAATTGGATCTGACTGGTACAGGAGAAGATGGCCCCTCCTTCTCCAGCAGAGCATCTGGTGGATTTGAACAGTATATCTCTGGGATTGCAGTGCAGCCTCTTGCCACGAGGCCACCAGAGCTCCCTTAGGGGGTTGTTTTTATGGAGAGGATTGCCGATCCTTTCTTCTGAGGCACCTTTAAGTGGATTTGAGTCCTACGCTTTTTTTTTTAACTATTTTTTCTGTGTGTACCATCAAATTGACTCTGACAAGTACAGGAGGAGATTGCCCCTCCTTCTCCAGCAGAGCATCTGGTGGATTTGAACTGTGTGCCTCTGGGATTGTAGTGCAGCTTCTTGCCACTAGGCCACCAGAGCTCCCCGAGTCCTCAGCGTTTTGATTGATAGTTGAGTGCTTAACTGTTTGGGCCAACCAAGGAGTCCATTGCTCAAGAGACTAAGTGTTTAATAGGAGGGTTATCTGGTGAGTCAAGGGAAGGGCGCTTATGCTGGGTATTCTCCCTCAAATCCTCCCACAGGAAGACTCTCCAGGTGAAGATAGTTGATGACGAGGAATATGAGAAGAAGGATAATTTTTTCATTGAGCTGGGTCAGCCTCAGTGGCTAAAGCGAGGTATTTCAGGTGAGAAGGCTTGGGTGGCCCGTGGGGGAGGTAAGAAGTCCAGGGTTGGGGGTCTCCTGGGAGCCCAATTATGGGGGATTTTTAAAAAAATCATGAGTGATTTTTTAAATCAGTCTGGTGAAAGACCTCATTTTCCCCCCATCTCTCTGTCTCTCCCCAGCTCTGCTACTCAATCAAGGTGAGTGAAGTCACTTTCTCTGGGATTTATTTACTGGGTGTATGGGAGAGGGTTAGGGGGCTGGTTAGAGCCTCACCTAGCCTGCCAGGTGAGCTTTGATGCAGGTTGGAGTTGAGACAAGCGTAGACTTGGAGCTGAGTGATGGTTGAAGTCAGCCTTAGAATTGGGGATAGGGCCAGTGAGAAGTTGGGGCACAGTTAAGGAGAGCATCAGATTTAAGTTTTAAGTCATCGAATCAGGTATGATCAGAAGGAATAAAGTGTAGAGCTAATTGATAGTGGGGTGGATTTAGGATTAGAGTTAGGATTGGATAACGTATGGATTAGAGTTAGGATTGGGTCATGTTTAGAGGGAGGGTGGTCTTAGTTTTCTAGTGCAACTGTAACAGATTTGACACAAGTGAATGGCTTTAACAAACAGAATTTTAGACTCTTACAGTTTAGGAAGCTAAGAGTCCAAATTCAGGTTGCTAGCTCAAAGAGGAAAGGCTTTTGTCTCCTTTTAACATCTGTGGGCCTGTTGTTCCTTGGAGAGCTTCATATCTTTTTTTTTTAAATTTTATTCTTTTTTGTGCATGTACCGTCAAATTGGATCTGACTGGTACAGGAGGAGACTGCCCCTCCTTCTCCAGCTCTTCCATTTTTGTGGTACATCAGTACCTGTAATCTTTGATCATTTAGTTTTTTAAAAAATCTCAAAAGAAACTGATTCAAGATGTTACCTAATCCTGTAGATCGAATCTTGCCTCCTTAACTATCTCTACACCTGTCTCCCTTAACAACGTAGAGGTTAGGCTTTGCAACATTTAGGATAATTACATCACATCACAAAGTAAAGAATAGTGACATCATGCTGAGAAGGTGTGGGATGAGGTTCAACTCAGTCATAACAGGTGGGTTTGTAGTGAGACCAGATTAAAATGTGGAATCACACTTAGGTAAAAAAAATTGAAGTTTATATTTAGTAATAAGGGTAGCTAGTAGCAAGAAGCTGTGCTGAAATCCCAAAAGCACATAGTTCGAGGCCACCAGCTACAATTAACCACCCTTTGCAATTAACGGCCTCTGAAAACCTAACAGAGGGTCAGTTATGGGTCAGTTCTGACTCTACACTATACAACAACAACAAGAGTTTGAGAGAGTCATCGGAATAAGAGTTTGAATCATATCAAGAATTTAGTCTGCAGCTGAAGATCAGGGTAAGAGTTAGAGCTCAGGTCAGACTTAGAGATTGTGACAGCATAGTTTTGAGCTCAGGGTCAGAATTGGGGCTTGGGCTTAGAATGAAGTATTAGTTAGGGCAAGTAACATCAGCTGCTGTAACAAACAGACTCTTTAATCCCAGTTTAAACAATAAACTTATTTCTTGCTCAGGCAAAGTTTTGTGAGTGTTCTCCTATTTCACATGGTCATTACATCTTTGGCTCCACCATTCCTTACAGTGTTAGGGTTATTCTTGCTGGAGCTTCCTAGTGGGAAACAGGGCAAAAGAGTATGGAGGCTTACTAGGGTGGGATGGAAGTACTGCTGATCTCTTCCTATTGACTATACTTGGTCACATGGCCAGAAGGAACTGCAAGGAAGACTGGGAAATGTAGTCCAGCCATGTGCCAAATGGAAATAGGCTGATGTGAATACATGGTTTGGCTACCACAAAGGCCAGTGTTTTACTAGTTAAGGAACCAGGGTTGGGATTAAATGTAGGATAGGGACAGAAGATTAGGATAGAAAAAGATTAGGACAGAAGAATCAGGGCTGGAGTCAGATCTAGAGTTTGAGTTTGAGAACTTAGGGTTATTAATGGATCTGTTTTTTTTTTTGAAGTGTCAATGGATCTGTTTAAATGTGAGAAATTGGGGAGATTTGGAGTCAGGATTGGATTGAGATAAGACCCAGATCAGAGAATTGGGCATAGAGTAGAGTTGGTGGCAAAATAACTACTTTTGGAGTCAAGCTTAGATTGGAAACTGGAGGGTTGGGTTGGTGCTAGGCTTGAACAAAAGGTCAGCTGACTTTGGGGAGATAAATGAACTCAGGACCTGGTTGTAGGTAGTTTTGGGTTCAAGAAATCAGGTATCCTTCCCTTTTTTCTCATCACTTAAAACATACTGTAGAATTATGTCTAGAACTAGGGAGTGAAGACAGGGCCCTACCCCCAAGAATGACAACAAATAAAATAACATCTACTGAATCTTTGGTGTGTGCTAGGAATTGTTCTAGGCCCTTCACATGATCTAACAGCCCTCACAAAAGAGCCCTGCTGGCTCAGTGTTCAAACACTCACCTGCTTACGAAAAGATTGGAAGTTTGCCCTCAATTCCCTCTCTCCACAGGTGAAGATGTTTCAGACTGCTTCTGTAGATATATACAGCCTTAGAGACCGTGTGGGAATAATTCTCCTCTGTCTTATTAGGTCACTTTGAGTAGAAATAACACTCGATGGGTGTTGAAGTTTAAGATTTAACCCTCAAAGCCATATCATGAGGTTTGGTACTGCTGTTGGGCCCATTTTACAGATGTGGCAACTGAGGCACAGAGAAGAGCAAACATTGCCCAAGATCACACAGCCCCATCATCTAAACCTGAGTCTGTCAACTCAGCTGCATGGACTAGCTAGCTCACAAGGGCTAGACCTCTAGGCTTGAGGAAGATGTGAGGAGACTTCCAGGCTTGAGGGAGATGTAGGGGAGACCTCTAGGCTTGAGGGAAATGTGGGGAGGCTGGGAGAGGGCAGCAAGAGGACGCCTCAAGGGAGAACAGGCAGAGAATAAGGGACTTGGAATCCCAGTTGGGCCTGTCTGGAGTCTTAACTGTCGTCTCTAATGTTGCAGGGGACGGGGATAGGAAGCTGACGGCTGAGGAGGAGGAAGCAAGGAGGATAGCAGAGATGGGTAAGCCGGTGCTTGGGGAAAACTGCCGGCTGGAGGTCATCATCGAGGAGTCGTACGATTTTAAGGTGATTTTTCTAGAGCATTTGTTGGGGTTTGTCCTGGAAGGGAGCAGTAAGAAGATTATGAGGAAAGGCTGCCCAGGAGGCAGAGGGCAGCCTTCAGCTCCCTCTATCAGCAGTGTGGACAGCGCCCACCTCCTTGCTTCTGGTTAAAAGTCCCTGGAAAGAACCACTGGACCACTAACTAAGGGCTGGGTCATTTGGACCCACCGGCCTCTCAGGTGGAAGATGTGGCCAGTTGCTTTTAGGATTCCAGCCTTGGAAACCCCAGGGAGCGGTGAGGTTCTGTCCTACAAGGCTTGCTGTGAGTTGGAATTGACTTGGCAGGGGGGTGGGTTAGGTTTGGGGTTTCTGAGATGTACAGGTGCCTTTTAATCCCCTGCTGCCCTAAAGGTTGGCAGCTCAAACCCACCCAAATATCGCTGCAGAAGAAATACCTGTCTATCTGTTTTCACAAAGATCACAGCCAAAAACACCCTCTTGTGGAGCCATTCTTTTCTGACAGACGTGGGTTCACTGAGCACCATGATGGCAGTGAGCCTGGTTTAGTTTTAGGAGAACCGGGGTGTGGAAGATTGAAGGTCTCTGGAGGTGGGGTGTGAGCCCCCAGCTCAGAGCTTGTCATGGAGCAGCCCTGGGGCTCTCAGAGCAACGCTTCGCCCCCTCCCCTCCTCTCATCCGCAGAACACAGTGGATAAACTCATCAAGAAGACGAACTTGGCTTTGGTGATTGGGACTCATTCGTGGAGGGAGCAGTTTTTAGAAGCCATTACGGTGAGCGCAGGTAAGTGGAGAGGGAGGAGAGAGAGAAGAAGATGGGATGGAGGCAGAGAGAAACAGAGAGAGGGAAGGAAGAGAGATGAAGAGAAAGGCAGGTGTATAGAGAGCTAGACAGACTGACACAGGGAGGGAGAATGAGGAACGCAAAACAGAGAAAGGAAGAGAGAGTGTAACAGAGAAAAGGAGGGAGAGACAGAGCAGAATTCAGACTGGGGAGAGTGGGGCAGACAGACACACCAGGACATGTGGACAGAAGGGCAAATGAGATGGGACTGAGTTCAAGCAAGCTGAGGGTCGGAGGAAAGTTTTCTGGGAGCTGGGCTGAGGGGAGTTGGGGCTTCATTCCCGTCAGATACAGGGAGTAGGGGTGAGGTGAAGGAGCATGGCCTCTCCAAGCCAAGCTTAGCCTCCTCTGTTCCCACAGAAACAGTCACCATGGCACCCAGCTCTCCCACCTGTGTGGGTCCCACCTTTCTTAGGTCTCAGATGGACCCATAATGCCCTCTTGTGGCTAGAGATATTATGACACCTGCATGCACTAAATCTTGGAGCCCAATACTTGCCTTTTTTGTGGGACCAACTGGGGGAATTAAGGATTAGAGGACAGAGAGGGACAGGCCTGTGGTCCCACAAGAATCTAGAAAGAGCTAGAGTTGGTACTCTGTGGTTTTCATCTTTATATGGCTTCAAGTTTCCTGTAGGGAGGCCCGTGGATGACCCATTGATGGACTAAAACTGCATAAGGGATTGTGGTTGGAGAGGAGTGAGTGCGTGGGAGCTGGAGAAGCCAGGCTTTGGGGATGGGGACATGCTTGGAGACACCAGGTGGCAGGTCTGACAGCATGAGGTGACACCACCTTCTGAAGTTACTTTTTAAAACGAACAAACAAAACAACCGTATAGGCTAATTTTAGAGATAATGAAGATTCCATTACAGACCATTACAAGAAAAAAGAAATATCATGGTAAAATGAATCATAGGTCTTTTGTTTCTCAGAGCATCTCAAAGTTATGTTTGCACTAGACTGTCGTCTATGACGTGTGCTACAGTGGTGTTCTTAGATGCTGTTGACCACACACCTGGTTACCCTGCCCCATTCTGTGCCGGCCACACAATCCCCACCATGCTTAGGGTCCACTGTCGCAGTCATTGTGTCAGGCCATCTCATTGAGGGTCGTGCTTGCTTCTAAGGAACACTTTGGCTGCACTTTCTAAAGGCCGTATAATATACAGACAAATCCAAAGGCAACCAGTCATTATTCCATGTTTCATATTCCTTGTTCAGCTTTCACGTGCATATGAAGCAATTGACAATACCATGACTTGGGGGAGGTGCACCTTAGTCTTTAAAGTGACATCATTGCTCTCCGGTCCTTTAACGAGGTCCTTAGCAGCATACAGACACACATCAGAGATAGTGTGGCTTTGATTCCAGACCTCTGCAACAAGGCAAGTGTGCGAGTAAAACAGCTCAAACATTTTGGATTTCTCAGTGCGTGTGTGAGTTTTGTTTATGTTAGACTGTAAAGTGTGTAGTATGAAAATGTTTGCACTAGCGAGAGAAGGATCCACATGGGGGCACAGAGACGCCTGCGAATTGAGAGCACGCTGTTGGAAAAATGATCCCCGTAGACTTCCCTGATGCAGGATGGCCACAGACCTTTAATATGTAAGAAAATGTGGTATCTGCAAAGTGCATACAAGTAAAGTGCAATAAAGGAAGCTATGCTTGTGTACTTCTGAGGGCTTCTCTGTGCCCTGCCCTGTGCAAGACCTTCACGGGAATACGCAGTGGGCTAGACAGCCTGGGCTATGTCCTCTCCTCCTGGAGAAACTGACCTGTCCCCAGACAATGACAGTCCAGAATGAAGGGATCTCAGTGAGACAACGGAGCTCAGAAGGGACACCTGAACCCTCATAGAAGTCTGAGAGGGCTTCTTGGAGGAGGAGGAGGAGGAGTCTGAGCTGAGTGTTCAAATGGGGATAGAAGTTAGCCAGGAGGAGAGAGATGAGAAAGTGTGAAAGCTCAGGGCGTGTATAAGGGGGGTGTGTGTACGCGTGCGCGTGCACGCAGTTCTGGTGGTGTAGTCAGCGGAGATTCGCACTGATAATCCAAAGGTGGTGCTGCTCTCCAAGGAAAAGATGTTACATCCGTCTCCTCCCACATGACTTAAAGCCTCAGAAACGCAGAGGAAGGTCCGCTGTCCAGTCAGTTCAACTTGATGGAATTGGAGCGAGGTGGCTGGTGCAGGAAGCTCTGGTGCACAGCGCACAGATGCTTGCACTCCTAACCCACGGGCCTCCCCTGTGGCAGTTCGAATCCTCAAGCCCCCCTCTGTGGGATAAAGATGCTTATCTCCTCTCACGCAAGTTACAGTCTTGGAAACCCAACCAAGAGGGTCCCTGTGAATCAGAACGGGTGCGTTAACAGTGAGTTATGAGGTGGTAGGTGCAAGGGTCAGGGGTTTGAACCCACCCTGTGGCTGTGGGACGAAGGCCTATAATGAGCTCAGCCTAGGAAGCCCTGTGGGGCAGTTCAGCTCTGTCCTGGAGGGTTGCTGTGGTTTGGAGTCTATAGGGCACATTTGTGGAAGGGTGGCTGGTCTCAGACATGGGAGAGAGACAAGGATTGAGCTTGGAGATCTGGATCCTGACCACAGGCCCTTTCTACCCTTTGTGGAGAGCTTGGTGTCATCTTGAGTGAGCCAGGGAGTTGTGGAGGGTATTTGCACTCTCTGTTATGTGAAGTAGTGCTGTTCAGGACTCTGAAGGAGAAGAGCAGTTCTAGTTCCTTTAAGGAGTCAGTCATGTCCCATCATGCATTCAGGAGGCCTTTGCATTTCCTCTGCCTCCCCTCCTGGACTGTTAGCTCCTTGCAGGCCGGACTTGGTTCCAAGCATCACTGAATCTTCCCAGAGACTGACTAGCACAAGGCAAAGCAATAACAAGAACACTCGAGATGTGCCTGTCGCTGCTGAGAATATTTAAATGCACTGAATCATTGAATGGTTAAAACTGTTGTTCCTCCCATTTTTCAGATAAGCACCTCATGGCTCAGATGGGTTCGGATGCTGATTAAATAGCACAAAGCTGATAGGTGCTGTCTTAACTCTCTGTAGTGCAGCTAGGTGGAGAGTATTAACACACACACACACACACATTTATTCTTTCACAGTTTGCTGTTATGTGCCATTGAGTTGGAATGAACTCATAGCAGACCCTCTAGCAGATTTTCAGAGGCAGTAAATCGTGTGGGAGGATATTACCCATCCTTCTCCCAAAAGAGCAGCTGGATTTGAACCCAGTGCCTTTGGGATTGCAGCAAAGTTTCTTATCACTTAGACCACCAGAGCTCTGGAGGCTAGGAATCTGAATTCAGTGTGTCTGCTCTAGAGGAAGGCACTTTGCTTCTGTCTGCTCTAGGAAAAGGCCTCATCTCCTTACTACAGCTGTGGGATTGGTGTCCATTGGAGAATTCTGCGTGCCTGGGTATCAATCTTCTCCTGGGTCTATGAGCTTCTCAGCACAGGGACTCTGGATTTGAGGAGCTAGAGAAGTAAGCGGAGCCCTGTAGGTTCAGAGGTGTGATTTGGATCTGAGGGCAGTGGGGAGACAGAGCAGGATTGAAAGAGAGCAAGGAGAGACCCCATGAGTTGCAATGACGGCAGCCCCTTCTTTCTTAATCTTGGCCATATCCCATCCTGGTTCAGTTAGAAATACTTGTAGCGGAGACACAGTTTCCTCAAGTCCAACATGTCATGTCTTATTGATAGGAACTGAATTCTGGTCCCTGTTTTCAGAATGAGTTGGGTAAGTGCAGGCACAGTGAGGTAGATGTTTGAAGTATTCTAAAGTGTTTTTTTTAAATGACCTTATACTGTCCTTTTTTCCCCTTT
Organism: Elephantulus edwardii; assembly: GCF_000299155.1. NCBI lineage: Eukaryota > Metazoa > Chordata > Mammalia > Macroscelidea > Macroscelididae > Elephantulus > Elephantulus edwardii. Next base: position 1,326,232 of record NW_006399986.1, on the reverse strand, counting down.
TCTGTAGACTTTAAAATTATTCCCCCTTAAAAAAAATGAGGTAACTTCATTACCACTTTCACAGCTAGTTCATGGTTTCTGATAATACTGATTTTCAGGAATTGATATTTTTTTTAAAAAAAAATGAGATGATCTCATTTTTATTTTTTCATCTTGGAAAACTTTCTTTATTCTACTTGCTTCTTCCCCCCCCCCTGCTTTTTGCTGCCTTTGGAGTAAAACTGATAATTGTGATCATGGGGGAAAAATACCAAACAACAAGCTAACGAAAAAAAAATAAATACATGTAGCAGCAAGCAATGGGAGGCCCAGTTATGAGTGGCGTAAGCATGCAGGTGTTTATTTATTATACAGATATATATTTAGTTGTTGTTGTGTAACAAAGAGTCAGAATCAATCCATAGCTGACCCTCCAGCAGATGTTCAGAGACAGTTAATTGCACAAGATGGGATTGCCCATGACACACACACACACTAATGTAAGCTGTGGTGTAATCCCAAAGGCAGGCTCTTAAAGGCCACCAGCTGCTCAATGGGAGAAAGATGGGCAATCTCCTTCCATGCGATAAACTGCCTCTGAAAACCCGCCCGAGGGTCAACTATGGGTCAGCTCTGACTCGATAACAATAACAACAACAATCAATAAGGTGTTGCAGCCCAGCAATGTTCCCAAGAGCCCAGGCTTTTTCTTTTCTTCTTCTCTTTTTTTTTTTTTTGTTCCTCTTTATAATCTCAACTTTCACCCTCATGGTTGCAACATGGCTGCTGCAGCTCTAGCTATCAAGTCTACATCCCAGGCAAGAAGAAGGAGGAAGCAGGGAACCCAGATGGGCCAATATGCCGCACTTTTCATTTCAAATTCCGCTTGCTCTTGGTGGCACCCAGACCCCTCAGTCTTGGAGGGAAGCACAAACCGGAAGCGACACAAATCGGTCAATTAAACAAACACAAATTCAAGCACATACCAGCCCACTTCCTCAGATTGTGTCGCACTCTATTGCTCTTCACAGATAGCATATTTCTTTCCACCCCCTTTTTTTTAAAAAAAATAATTTTAATGAAAGTGTAGAGACACTTAGGGTTTCCAGTCATTCATTGTTGCACTTTTCTCCCTGCCCACCTCCTCCCCCCCAATTCACTCTTCTAGAATAGAAAGAAAAACTCTTTCATTGTTATGTAATCCCTCCCTTCCCCCCAAGTCCACACTACTGTGCAGCCTTCACTCTGGACTCCTGTCATGACAATAATACCCATTCATATATCCCTTTTAAACAGTTCTCTCCCTCATCTGTTTCAATGCAATATACATCATTCCTCCCCTCATTTTCTGTCTTCCCTCAACCCTGATGTCAGTCCCGTTTTACAACAGTGGCCCTATGCAATATTTGTCCTTTTGTGACTGAGGTATTTCATTCAGCATTATGTCCTCCAGGGTCCCCCATTTTGTATAATATTCATGAGTTCCTTGTTTTTCAGTGCTGCATAGTATTCCATTGTGTGGATATGCCACAGCTTCTCTAGCCATTCGTTTGTTGATGGACATTTCAGTAGTTTCCAGCTCTTTGCTACTGAGAAGAAAGCCACAATAAACAAGGGTGTGCATATATCTGCTTGGGTAGCAGGATAGCATATTTCTTACACGTTGAAATTTGTGACAACTCTGCCTTTAATTAAAATGGCTATCAAAGCTGGTTTTTATAACAGTATGTGTTAACAGTATGAGTCTCTGTGTCTCAGTTTGGTAATCCCCACAGTACCCCACACTTTCCGATAATGGTACTGAAGACTTCCTAGATGACAATATACTATAACTGTAACTTTGATATGCATTTGGAAACCAACATAGTCCTGTGACGCCCTTTATTATTCATCTTAGTGCCGTGGTCTACAATCAAATCAGCAGTATCTCTGAGGTCTGACTCTATTTCTTTAACAAGCTAGGTGACTAAGAGAGTTAGGAAAGGGGGAAAGACACATCGGAGACCTGAATTGTCCAATGTGTGTCACTGCCACTAGGTGTCCTTTGTTAGCAAATTTTTTTTTACTTTTTTTACATTTTTTTATTAGTTTTAATGAACATTTACAGAGATTTTGGGTTTTCATTCATTCATTGTTGCACTGTTTTCTCTACCCTCCTCCCCAGTTCATTCTTCTTCCCCCCTTGAATGTCTGTTTTAATTGTCCAATTGCCACAGTGCTTGTCAAAGCCAGTTCTGATTAATCTCCTTTGTCAGTGTGTCCTTTGCCATTCCCTATCACTCCTCCCTGAGAGGGACTTCACCCTGATTCATAAGGAAAAGGGGATGGTTTATTCTCTTAGCTACTTCCTGCTGAAAAGGGACGCTGTGGGTTTCAGGGTGAAGATCTTCTCTCACTACTCTAAAGGGCCCCCTTGGCAGTAGGAAACACATAGACTATTATGGAGATTGGTTTTGGAATTTAGATATTCTGATGGTTCTTAGGGAGGGTGGTTAGAACCCTCATGATACAGATGATACAGAGTGGCTATGAATGGTCAGGTGCTACAAAGTTTCTAATCGGAGACCTTGAAGATACATGCTCCCTAACATCCCCGTGGGATTCACTCACATTTTGTTTCTCCTTTAGAGCAATGTAGAAAAAGTGTTTCATTCAGTCACATCCTTTCAGAGTGGCCACAGCAGGTCAAAAGCTGTATAAATCAGGTCACACTAGATTACATAAAGAAGTCAGAGGACCAGGCATCCTGTATGAAGCTCCAGATCGAGGAAATGGAAATTTTCCAGAAAATTTCTGTGCTTATCTCATTGCCAGGTTGGGTCGCATGGACACTGCTGCTGCAAGGGATGCTGGGAAAGTAAGTGTTTAGCTGAGGAGGTCATAGCCACCCCTAGAAGCAAGGAACTCTGGGAAAGTGAGTGTTTTAATCTGGGGGCATGACTGTCCTGAGCCACATAGGATTCTGGAAATGTGTCATTAGCACGTGTTGTTGTTGTTGTTGTTATGTGCCGTCGAGTCGCCTGCAACTCATAGCCACCCTATGTACAACAGCCCTAAACTCTGCTCTCTCCTGTGCCAATCTCACTGTCTCCGACACTCCCATCCCAATTATCCCAATCACTGAATCAATCCACCTCATAAAGGGCCTTCCTCTCCTGCGCTGTCCCTCCACCCTCCCAAGCATGATGTCCCTCTCCAAGGACCGGTCTCTCCTCACAACATGTCCAAAGTAGCTACCATTAACTGAAATAAATTTGAAAAAGGGAATATTTTTTTAATTAAAATTTTTATTTTATATTGATTTGCTTACAAAGTTCATGTACATTGTTTTCACACCAGATCTTTCCCATTTCCTTTACCCAGCCCACCCTCCACCCATCAAATTGTGTGACCCTGTGATTCCCCCATGCCCACCCTCACCCCTCTGCTCCTCCCCTCCTCCCCTTGGATCCTGATACCCATTTTACTAGTTATCTTTCTATTTCCACGATAATGATCTTATACAGTATTTGTCCTTATGGGACTGAGTTAGTTCACTTAGCATAATGCTCTCCAGTCCCTCCTGAGTTATGTAGTAATTTTTAAACTCATTGCTCCTACCTGCTGCATATAATATTTCAATCCATTTGATTGTGGTTGGACATTTGGGCTGTTTCCATGTTCCTATGATGGTTAATAATGCTGCTATGAACTTTGCTGTACAAATCTCCATTTGTGCCTCAGTTCTCATTTTCTCAGAGTATATTCCTAGCAGTGGAATAGCTGGATCATATGGAAAGGAAAGGGAATATTTTTAGCAGAGTCCATGGTTTTGCAGCAGCAAGAGCCCCTGGGAAAAGGAATAAATATTTTTAGTTAGGAACATGGGCACTCCTGGCTGCAAGGAATTATAGGAAAGTAATATCTTTATCCAAGGACTTGGTTGGTATTGGTTCCAAAGAATTCTGGGAAGGCACATACTTTCTGCGAGGACATGGTTATTTCACTAGCTTCTAAGAGTTCTGGGAAAAGAAATATTTCTATTTGAAGACCTAGCTATCTATGGCTGCAAGGCATTCTGGGGAAAATTCGTCTCTTTAGCAAGACATATGGTGACTACTCAAATTTAAAACTCAAACTCACTGCTGTCTAATGGGAACCAACTTAAAGCTGGCCCTCTAGCAAGTTTCTGAGGCTGCCAATTGCATGGGAGGAGATGGTGCGTGCAATCTCCCATTTCCCTTGTCCCTGGTGGATTCAAACCACTAGAGAGGCATTGCCTTTAGAGTTGTCATCTCTGCTCTCTATGGACTAACTCCTCAGTGTTCCTTTTATAATTCCTACTCTTGTTGTTGTTATGAGCCATCAAGTCACCTGTGACTCATAGCAACCATATGTACAATAGCTCTGAACCTGTCTTCTCCTGAACCAGTCTCACTGACTCTGACACACCTGTCCCATTATTCCAGTTACTATCTCAATCCATCTCATTCTCGGTCTTCCTCTCCTTCACTGTCCCTCCACCCTTCCGAGCATGATGTCCTTCTCCAAGGACTGGTCCCTCCTGGCCATGTGCCCAAAGTGTGTGAGACGGAGCTTCAAAATCCTTGCTTTCAAGGAGAAACTTGGCTTCACCCTCTCCAGTGTAGACTTGTTTGTTCTCTTGGAGGTCCATGATATGTTCAGTACTCTTTTCCAGCGTCACAACTCAAAGGCAGTGATTTCTTCTGCCATCCTTAGTCATTGTCCAGCTCTCTGATGCATAACATGTAATTGAGAAGACCATGGCCTGGATCAGGCACATCTTAGTCCCTAGACTGACATCATTGCTCTTCAGTACTCTGGAGAGGTCCCGGACAGCAGATTTCCCCAGTGCAGTTCATCTTTTGATTTCTTGACTGCTGGTGTCAAGAGTGTTGATTGTAGAACTGAACAAGCTGTAATTGTCAACAACCTCAATCTCTTCACCTTCTATAATGGTGCTGCCGGTTGGCCCAGTGGTGAGAATCTTTGTCTTCTTGATGCTGAACTTCAGTCCATATTGAAGGCTGCAGTCCTTGACCTTCTGCAGCAAGCGCTTCAGGTCCACCTCAGCTTCAGCAAGCAAGGTTGTGTCATCTGCATAACATAGGTTGTTGATGAGTCTTCCGCCAATCCTGATGCCACATTCTGTCTTATAAAGCCCAGCCTCCCTGATGATCTGTTCTGCATACAAACTGAAAAGGCAAGGAAACAGGATGCATCCCTGCAGTCCTTTCCCTATTTTGGATCATGCCATGCTTCCTTGCTCTGTTCTGATGACTGCTTCTTGGTCCAAATATAGATTTAGCATGAGCACAGTCAAGTGTTCTGGAATTCCCGCTCTTCTCAAGAGTAGCCACGATTAACTGCAATTAATCCAAGAAGCTGAATATTTTTAGCTGAGTATGTGGCTATTGCTGCCTTCAAAGGTTTCTGGGAAAAATTATTTTATTTATTTACTTTTAGCTAGACTACTTCTAGCTGCAAGGGATGCTGGGAAGCTGGATATATTTAGCTGGTTGCATGGTTGTCTCTAGCTTCAAGGCATTGTGGGAAAGCAAATACTTTTACCTAAGCACTACATTCTTAACTGCAAGGGATTCTGGGAGAGTATCCTGTTTTTTCTAGTGCTGCCACTAGAAACACCACAAGTGGGTGGTTTTACCAAACAGGTTTATTCCCTAACAATTTATATTTTTTATATTTTTAAATTATTGTGTGTGTGTGTGTGTGTGTGTGTGTGTGTGTGTGTGTGTACCATCAACTTAAATTTGACTAGTACAGGAGGAAATTGTCCTACCTTCTCCAGCAGAGCATCTGGTGGATTCAAACTGTGTACTCTGGGATTGCAGTGCAACTTCTTGCCACTAGGCCACCAGAGCTCCCCAGTTTATAATTTTTTTAAAATACATTTTATTATTTTTTGTGTGTGTACCATCAAATCGGATCTGACTGATACAGGAAGAGATTGCCCCTCCTTCTCCAGCAGAGCATATGGCGAATTTGAACTGTGCACCTCTGGGATTGCAGTGCAGCTTCTTGTCACTAGGCCACTAGTCCCTAACAGTTTAGAAGGCTAGAAATCAGGGTTCAGGGCGTTGTTTCTGAAGGAAGGCTTTCTCTCTCTGTGGCTCACCTCCTTTCAGTATCTGTAGGCCTGGTATTCCTTGGAAATCTCTGTGTGTCTGCAGGCTTCTCAGTGCAGGGACCCCTGGTCTAAATGACATGTCTGCACCTAGTTCTTCTGTCTCGGTGGTATGAAGTTCCTCTTGATCTCTGCTCCCTACTCCCTCCTTTAAATTCTTGTAAGATAAAAAGGTGATGCAGGTCCAACCCCAGGGAAACTCTGCTCACATGGACCAGGGCCTTGACCTGAGTAGGGATGCTGTGTCCCATCCAAATCCCCTTATATCAGATCAGGGCTAACCTGTGAGGTTGCATCATAGATAATCACTACCTCATTACATAACAACCTTAGGCTATAACCATCCAATTGCATCACTACATCGCACGGATCAGCTGAGTGGACACTTTTTTTTTAAGAAGGAGGCACAATCTATTCTGTGACTGCACATATTTTAGTTGCTGATATGATCAATGAAAATGAAGAATCCCCTCAGTGGGATGACTTGACACAGTGGGGCTGCCACAGTGGGCGTAGGCATGGCCGGGACTGAGGGTGCACAGGGCCAGGCAGGGCAATGGCGAGATTGACAGCACTTAACCACTGCAGCCTGCAAAGGCTTCTGGGAAAGTTCAGAAGGCGTACTGTCTGGAAGCAAGACAAATGGGGGTTCTGGGGGCGAGGAAGGAGGCCCAGGTGTGCGCCCCAGCTGAGTCATGTGCCCACAGGGGACGAGGAGGAGGAAGAAGATGGGTCCCGGGAGGAGCGGCTGCCCTCCTGCTTCGACTACGTGATGCACTTCCTGACGGTGTTCTGGAAGGTTCTGTTCGCCTGCGTGCCCCCGACCGAGTACTGCCACGGCTGGGCCTGCTTCGGCGTCTGCATCCTGGTCATCGGCCTGCTCACCGCCCTCATTGGGGACCTCGCTTCCCATTTCGGCTGCACTGTTGGCCTCAAAGACTCTGTCAACGCTGTTGTCTTCGTGGCCCTGGGCACCTCCATCCCTGGTAAGAGCTGGGGCTGGGGGCTGGGGAACCACGGCTGGGACTGGGTCTCGGAGGAGCCCAGCAGGGGCACCTCGGGAGAAAGGCAGTGGAAGTGAGAGGAAGATGGATAACCGACAAAGTGGTAGTGCCAGACAGACACCACAGAGGGGGCCCCACAGACACTATGGGGGGGGGCTCCATGAAACCATAGAGGGGCCTCCGTGAAACCATAGAGGGGCCTCCGTGAAACCATAGAGAGGCCTCCATAAAACCATAGAGGGGCCTCCATGAAACCATAGAGGGTCATCCAAGAAACCATAGAGGGGCCTCTGTGAAACCATGGGGGGGGGGGTTCCATGAAACCATAGAGGGGCCTCCATGAGAGGGGGCCCGAAAGACACCATAGAGGGGCCCACAGATATCATAGAGGGGCCTCCATGAAACCATAGAGGGCTCCCCACAGACACCATAGAGGGGCCTCCATGAAGCCATAGAGGGGCCTCCGTGAAACCATAGAGGGGCCTCCATGAAACCATAGAGGAGCTTCCATGAAACCATAGAGGGGCCCCCATGAGAGGGGGCCCGAAAGACACCATAGAGGGGCCCACAGATACCATGGAGGGGCCTCCATGAAACCATGGAAAGGGCCCCACAGACACCATAAAAGGGCCTCCATGAATCCGTAGAGGGGACCCCCCAGACACCATAGAGGGGGACCCACAGACATACGGTGGCAGGGCCTAAAACAAGGACGAGGTCTGTGTCACAGATGGAATGTGTGAATCTCCTCCCCAGAAGAAACCAAATGGAATAGCTCATGAGACATAGGTGGTAGGGAATAATAGAAACCTTCATCTCTCAGAACCAAGATGGTGGCAAATGGTGGAGCCCAGACAGTGGATTCAGAGAACTGGGTTTTGAAGAGATAGATATTGAGAGAGAGGTCCCCTGGAAATAGGGTGAGGCTTTCATGAAAACCATTCATTGATTTCCTAAGAGGCAAGAAACCAGATGGAAGATTAGATTCCATGAGGCTGTGTTGGAAGCCATGACAGCCACCAGAGCTATGAATCCAAAGAACTAAGACAATGGGGTAGAGTTGAAATCAGACAAATAGGGCAGTGAGGCCTTAGAAACCATAGAATTTGTCCACAGAGACACTAGCTAGAATCTCCCTCCCCACACAAACCCAGGAGGTGGGCCCTAGAGTTAAGGTACCTGAAATGGACGTCCTTACAAGGGGGACAGGGAAGTATGACACCAGCTGCTTTCCATATCAATGTGCCAAGCAGATGGTGACACTAGGAAACAGGCAGCGGGCTCCATAGAAAGCAGGCCGTGGGGATGTCCCACCCATGGTTTTCGGATGCCTGGCTTCCACTCCAGAGACTTTGGTCGACCAGATGTTTCACCTCTCAGTGGAGGCCACAGAGATGAGGCTGGGCGTTTGAGAATGATTGGGGTCTGATTGGGCCCCTAGGGAAATAAGCAGACGGGAAGCAGACATATCCTGTAGAAAGCAGGCAGCGAGTGCCACAGACAGAGGAACATGACTTTCATAGAAAAAGGCAGTGAATCCCCAAGGAAGTAGGCAGCAGAGTTCTCAGAAAGTAGTCATTAGTTTCTGTTGAATACAGACTGTGGCTTTTATAAAAATCAGGCAGTGACTCCCATAGAAAGCAGGCAGCAGGTCCCATAGAAAGCAGGCGGTGACTCCCATAGAAAGCAAGCATGAGAATAAGCAGGCAGAAGGATCTCTCAATTGCATACACTGGGTCTCAAAAGAACAGGCAATTACATCCCCTAAAAGCAGGCTGTGGATCCCCCCAGAATGCAGACAAGCCCCATAGAAGGTGGAGGGAGCCCAGCAGGTCCGGTGGACAAATGGTGAGGAACTTGGCCCCGACAGTACCTGCTGATGGGAGTTGCCCCGGGTGTGGGCCATGTGAGGATGGGGCTGGGCGTTGGGTCCAGTGGAAAGCAGGCGGCGGGCTGAGCGCCCTCTGAGCGCCTGCGTGCGCGCTTGTCGCCCCC
>NW_006399986.1:1303225-1317009 GCF_000299155.1 Elephantulus edwardii | reverse complement strand
CCCCCCCGCAGACACGTTCGCCAGCAAGGTGGCGGCGCTGCAGGACCAGTGCGCGGACGCGTCCATCGGCAACGTGACGGGCTCCAACGCGGTGAACGTGTTCCTGGGCCTGGGCGTGGCCTGGTCGGTGGCTGCCGTGTACTGGGCGGTGCAGGGCCGCGCCTTCGAGGTGCGCACAGGCACGCTGGCCTTCTCGGTCACGCTCTTCACCGTCTTCGCCTTCGTGGGCATCGCCGTGCTGCTGTACCGCCGCCGGCCGCACATCGGGGGCGAGCTGGGCGGCCCCCGCGGGCCCAAGCTCGCCACCACCGCGCTCTTCCTCGGCCTGTGGTTCCTCTACATCCTCTTCGCCAGCCTCGAGGCCTACTGTCACATCAGGGGCTTCTAGGACCCGCCCCCCGGCCCCGCCCCTCCGCGGGGACTCGCCCCCAGCAGACTCTGCTGCCTGCAGGCTGGGAGCAGCGCCTCGTGTCCTGGGGGAACTTGGCCTCCTCTCCTGGGACACGGCCTTCCTCCTCCCCACAGACTCGGCCCCCTATGAGCCGTTCTCCTGAGAGTCACCCTCCGTCTCCCCCAGAGACCCAGCCTCTTCCGCCTGGGTTGTAACGTCCCCCAGTCCTTCTCCCAAAGGAGCCCTGCTGGTGCAGTGTGTAACGTTATCAGGCCGCTAACCGAAAGGTCAACAGTTCGAATCCACCAGCCCCTCACTCTCAGCGAGAGACAGATGGGCAGGCTTCTCCTATAAAGATTTGCAACCTTGGCAACTTGGTGATGGTGTTGGTGGGGTCACCGTGAGCCAGAAGCGACTCAAAGGACTGAAGGGTTAAGATACCTGGGCGAACGGATGGAGGGTCCCTGTGGATCGAAACTGACTTGACAGTAGTGGATTTTGGCGGCTGGCCTCCTCCTCAAAAAAAAAAAAGGAGATCTGGTGGTGCAGTGGTTAAGTTCTTGGCCGGTGGTTTGAACCCACCAGCCGCTCTGGGGGCGAGGAAGATGTCACTGCGCCTGGACAGAGCCGAGGCCTCCTCAGGGGCACTTCCACGCAGTCCTGCAGAAATCAACGCCAGCAACGGGTCTAGTGTTTATTTTCTCTTCGCCCAGGAGACCTACTGGTGCCCCACCGTTCCAGCACTTTGCCACTGACCTTAAAGAGGTCGCCAGTCCTAAGGCACCCAGCAGCGATGCGGACTAAAGGCCTGGCAATCTGCTTCAGTAAGGATTACAGCCAAGAAAACCCCACGGAGCAGTTCTACACTGTCACACGCGGGGGCGCCATAAGGCAGCATCGACTCCACAGCCACCAAGAAGGCTGTCGCCCCCAGAAGTACCTGGGTGGTGCAGAGAGCACTGTGCCACTAATGGAAAGGTTGGTGGTTCGAATCCACCCAGAGGTACCTCGGAAGATCACAGCCATTGAAAACCCTGTGGCCTGCAGTTCTACTCTGACCCACGGGAGGTCGCCATGAATCAGAGTTTGGGGCTTTTTTGTTTCTCCTCCTCCTCCTCCTCTAAGATTCTAGCCTTCCATTAAGAGCCTCTCCAGTTTCTCCTCAGAGCTGACCACTTCTGCAATTACTTCCAAGTCTAAATTTCAGTCTTAGAGCCCCTCCTCAGAGAAACCCCTTCCCACACAGTGCGCCTTTGATCTCTCTCCCCATACACCCCCACCTTTAGAATTTGCCCCTCCCAGCTTTTCTAGGCCAGCACAGATTTCTGCCCCACCCCCCAGCCCTCAGGGAGTTCTGTTCAGCCCCTGCGGTATGAGGAGGTGGGCGTGCACACTAGGAGCGAGGGGCACACCTGCCCCATCTCTACTCAGGCTCTGGGGGCTCCGAGAATGGAGGAGAGAAGCTTGGGACCTCAGCCCTGAGATAGAGATGGGGAGGCACATTTTGAACCTGCAACTTCTCACATTCCAGTCCCCCTCCACTACCTCTGAGAGTCCAAGCACGCCTTGGAGGGAGGGGCCTGTGTGTACATAGTGTGTTTGGGGGCGGGGGGACGCGGGAGGGTGCATGTCTTGGGGAAGGGGACCGACAGACTTTCCTTCTGAGAGGGCAGCAGCCTCTCCCAGCCTTGGGCAAGGGGGCCAGGAATAAAGGGGAGCCCAGTTGATCTCCCCTGACAATCTAGAAGGTTCATTTTGCCTTCAGTGCCAGCCAATCCGGGCAGGATCCTCCTGAAGAGGAGCCCGAGGGTCCCAGAGGACCACTGCTACAAGCCAGCAAATGCTGCCACATCTCTGCCTGGTAGGGGGGAGGGGGGTGGGCTTGGGAGGGAGGGTTGGGGTCTGGGGGTCCGAGTGGGCATTTTTAACTTTGGAGGCCACCCATGTGTGGGTGGGCCACCTGCATTTTCTTACTGTTGTTTCCTTCTCAAAGGACACACTTGGGGGTGAGGGTGCTGCCCACTTCTTGGGATCTCGAGGCTGACCCTGACACCCCCAGCGCATCCTGCTCCCCACGGATTTTTATTGTTCTTTTGTCTCGTTTGTGCATCTCCCCTGACATCCTGGACCCTCCCCCGCCCCTACCTTTCTCAGCCCTGAGTTCATCCGCATCGTCGCTGTCTCTCTGTGATCTCTGAAAAGTTGCCATAAAACTGAAATTCTGCCTGAAAACGTGTCTTCCAGTGGGAAGGTTGGGATTCGGAAGGCGGGGTCTAAAGAGGGCCCAGAATTGGCGAGATTTGGGCACCTGTAAAACAGACCAGGTGATCTGGGATTACATGCATCCTTCTGTCTGGGCGGCCTAGGAGCAGGAAGTTGTGCTGCCAGCTCCCAAGGCAGGCGGCTCTGCCAGCTACTCGCTGGGAGGAATACGAGCAGGCTCCTCCGAGCCTCTGAAAACCTGCTGGGGGCTCAGGTATGTGTCAGTTCTGGTCCCAGGGGCACCTGACAACAAACCCTCCTCAATCCCATATCTCTGCTCACCTCTGAGTAGCCACGCCCTTCTCCAGCACCCACTGAGCTGATAGGTTCCTCAGCCGTCAGCTTCCACTGACCACGCCCGCACCAGCCAGGTGGATCTACTTGGCCACGCCTCCACTCCACCAGCTGTTTCTATTCAGCTATGCCCCAACTCGATCCCGCTAGAGGGTCATTTGAGTTGTCACTGATAGTCAGTGATGCCTTTGAGTTGTGGTGCTGGAGAAGAGTACTGCACATACTCATGGACTGCCAAGAAAACAAACAGACCTGTCCTGGAAGGGGTGAAATCAATTTGCTCTTTGGAGGCAAGGACTTAGAAGCTCCATGTCTCCTACTTTGGGCATGTTGCCTGGAGAGACAAGTCCTAGGAGGACGACATCATGCCTGGAAGGGTGGACGGACAGCATAAGAGAGGAAGACCCTGAATGAGGTGGGTTGACACAGTAACTGAGGTAATAGGGTAATGGGCAGTCTCCTCTGAGCCTCTGAAAACCTGCTGGAGGGTCAGGGATGAATGTGTTCTGGTCCCAGGGCACCTAACTACAACCCCTCCTTACACCCACGTCCACCGATGCTCCCACTAACCACTCCCTCCTCATCTCCTGGGAACTCCCCAGTAGCCAAGCAGATGTAAACACAGTGAGATTAGCTCAGCATAGAGGAGGGGTCAGAGTTATTGGGCAGAAGGTTGCTGTGAGTCGTGGTCGACTGAGAGCACAAAACAACAAAAAATCAAGTCAGAAATTCCCACTAGCCACGCCCAGGCCCCCCACTCCATCAGCAAAGAGCTTCTGCTTAGTCACGCCTGTCACCGTCATGAAGGAACTCCTCGTCACGCCCCCACCATCAGGATGTTCCTTAGCCACGCCCCCACCACACTAGTGCGACTTAACCACGCCTCCAACAGGAGAATCCCTTAGCCACGCCCCACCATAAGGAGGATCCTTAGCCACGCCCCACCACCAGGAGGATCTTTAGCCACGCCCGCTCCATCAAGAGGCTCCCTTAACCACGCCCTCACTCTTATCAGGAGGTTTACTTAGCCACGCCTCCACCATCAGAAGAGTCCCTTAGCCACGCCCTCACCTTCAGGGGGATCCTCAGCCACGTCCCCACACCATCATCAAGGGGCACCCATGAACCACACCCCCATGCCATCAGCCGGAAAATGTCATTCACCCTCACCACCAGTCCTCTTCCTGGGACGTGCTGGAAACACCTGAGAACCCCTATTTCTGCATGAGTCAGAGACCTGAGGTTGATGAGCATTTCCTAGAAAATAGCAAATCACCATCTCGGAATCCTGAAGTGAGGTGGGTGCGTGCGTGTCGCTCAGGACAGAGGGTGTAGTGGAAGTGAAGCTCGTGAAATAAATCTTTTTTTTGGGGGGGGGAATAGTCGCTGCAGATCTAGCTCTGGTGACATAACCAGTGGCAAGTCGTGTTGCTCAAAGGTTTCGCTTCTCAGGAGCTTCCAGTTCACCGGTGGCTCCAAGGGAAAATGATGGGCAGTCTCCTCCCATGGAGTTTACATCCTGGGAAATCAGTGGAGCGATGAGGTGGACCTGACCCAACCACACCCAGAGGGAGTGTATGTGCAAAGGGTTAGAATTAATGTGTGAAGGTGCATGAGTGTGAGGAGTGGGGCGAACTCGAGGGGACCGACCTAAGAGTCTTTACCAGGCTGCTCTAAGGAGCTTAGTATTCATCCCAAGAACAGAGAGAAAATTTGAAAGAACTTTAAACGTGAGAGGGGCAGGGGATTGTTATAATCTGATTTTGCATCTTCTGTTCTGTGAAACAGAATGGCTAGGACTGGGTGGGTGAGGGTCAAGAAGAATCCTGGACAGGTCCCTGGCGTGAAAGAGGTGGTGGTGCACACAGATAAAGTAACCAGGGAGAGTTAAAGGAGTGAGCTTTTAAGGAATCGGTGAGGGGCATCATGGGCTCAGAGGTAGATTTCATGCCCACGTGCAAGAGACGCAAGTTCGAGTCCCAGCCAGTGTTCCTCATGTTCAGGCATCGCTTGTCTGTCAGCTCAGGTTTGCATGTGGCTTTGTGCTGAACAGATTTCAGCAGAGCTTCCAGGCAAAGAGAGACTAGGAAGAAATACCTGGCGTTCTTCTGAAAATCAGTCACTGAAAACCCTGTGTATGAATTCAACCCACAACCAATGGTGGGGCCAGAGGACTGGGCAGCTTTCATTCTGTCATGCGTGGGGTAGCTGTGAGTGGGTGGATTCTTTTTTTAAATTTTATTTTATTGTGTGTGTGTGTGTGTGTGTGTGTGTGTGTGTGTGTGTGTGTGTGTGTGTACCATCAAATCGGATCTGACTGGTACAGGAGGAGATTGCCCCTCCTTTTCCAGCACAGCATCTGGTGGATTCAAACCGCTTACCTCTGGAATTGCAGTGCAGCTTCTTGCCACTAGGCCACCAGAGCTCCCTGAGTGGGTGGATACTTGACAGCAGTTAACACACAGAATAGGCAGGTAGTGTGGAGGGGAACAGACAAGGGAAAGGCTAGAACCGGGGATTGGTGATGGAGAGAATTACACCCCAGGGCTTGAAGGAGTTAGGGGAGACACAGTGACAGGGAGGTAGAGAGAACTATGGTTGTAGGGGGGTCAGACAGGAGGAGACTGTGATTCTCAATAGGGGAGCCTGGCTACCATCAACCATGGTCATCACCAACCTGCAGGAGAGGAGGAGACTGGAGAGAACAGTCCAGCCTTACTCTCCTGCCAATCACCAGTCCTTTCCCATCTTCCCTCGGTTAAATTCAGCCAGAAGGCATGGGACTGATACAGGACAGTTCAGCCAGAATACAAGGAAGGACTGATACAGAATCCATAGAGGTCGCCTCCTCAGAGCACAGAGTTGTTGTTGTTATGAGCTGTCGAGACACTTGTGACTCATAGCGACCCTGTGTACAACAGACCTAAACTCTGCTCTGTCCTGTGCCAATTGCACTGCCCCCAGCACACCCATCCCAATTACCCCAGTCACTGAATCAATCTACCTCGAGGGCCTTCCCCTCCTGCACTGTCCCTCCACTCTCCCAAGCATGATGTCCTTCTCCAAGGACCTGTCCCTCCTTATAACATGTCCCAAGTATGTCAGACAAAGCCCCAGAATCCTTACCTCCAAGGAGCAGCCCGGTTTAACCCTCTTGAGGATGAATCTGTTTGTTTTCTTGGCAGTCCATGGTATATTCAATACTCTTCTTCAGCACCACAGCTCAAAGGCATCAATTCTCCTTCTATCCTCCCTAGTCATTGTCCAACTCTGATGCATAACAAGTGATTGCAAAGACCATGGCCTGTACCAGATGCACCTTAGTCTCCAGAGTGACACCATTGCTCTTCAGTACTTTGGAGAGGTCCCTAACAGCAGACTTTCCCATTGCAATACGTCTTTTAATTTCCTGGCTACTGGTGCCAAGAGTGTTGACTGTGGAGCCAAGCAAACTAAAGTTGTTAACAATCTCAATCTCTTCACTATCCATCCTGATGCTGCCAATTGGTCCAGTGGTGAGAATCTTTGTCTTCTTGGTATTGAGCCTCAATCCATATTGAAGGCTGCAGAGCATGGAGGAGAAGGGGGAAGTGGACTGTGGATGCGTGAGGGGACATCCAATGCTATTAGTGAGGTCACGCCTGGGCTTGGGGGACCAAGTAGAAAGAATAAGCTTGAGGAAGATGCTGATGGGATGGATTCTCTTGTAGGGACTATCTGGCTGCTAACTGCAGGTTTGATGGTTCAAGTCCACCCAGAGGTACTACCATGGACTGCTTCCAGAAAGATCGGCCATTGGAAACCCTAGAGCTAGAAGGGATCACATGAGAAGGTCGTGAATAAGGTGGGGCAACTCAAAATCATAGAAGATGGGGGGGGAGTGGTGCTGAAGAACGTTGGCTATCCCATGGACAGCCGGAAAAACGAACAGTCGTCTCCAAAAGTGCAGCCAGAGTGCTCTTTAGAAGCAAGGATGGGGAGATTTCGTCATGCCTTGGGCACGTTATCAAGAAGAGTCAGTCCTTGGATGAGGACATTATGCTTTGAAAAGTGGAGGGTCTTTTATTGCAACTTTGTTCACAATAGCAAAGAGTTGGAAACAACCCAGGTGCCCATCAACAAACGAATGGATAGAGAAACTGTGGTATATTCACACCATGGAATACTACGCTGCATTGAAAAACAAGGAACTCATGAAATATTATTCAAAATGGGTGACCCTGGCGGACGTTATACTGAGTGACATATCTCAGTCACAAAAGGACAACTATTGCATAGGGGCCACTGTTGTAAAATGGGACTGACATCGGGGTTGAGAGAAGACAGAGAAGCAGGGGATGAATGATGTATACTGCATTGAAACAGATGAGGGCGAGAACTGTTTAAAAGGGATATATATGATTGGGTATTATTGTCATGACAGGAGTCCAGAATGAAGGCTGCACAACAGAGTGGATGTGGGGGGAGGGATTGTATAACAATGAAAGAGTTTTTCTTTTACTTTTCAAGGAGAATGAATTGGGGGAGGGTAGAGAGAAAAGTACAACAACAAATGAATGGAAACCCTAAGTCTCTGTACATTTTCGTTAAAATTAATAATAAAAAAAGTGGAGGGTCATGGAAAAAGAGGAAGACTCTCAATGAGATGCGTTGACACGTTAATGTCAACAATGAGCTTAACTCAGGGCAGAGCTGGTGAAGATGGCCCAGGATTAGTTAGAGCTCCGTTCTTTCACGTGGGGTGACCGTGACCGTGAATGAGCAGCATCTGACAACAGCAAGTTGGATGGAGGCTGGGCGCACCCTGAGTCTATGGCCCTGCGCAACCTTCAAGTGTGGGACTGAACTTACTCCTGTGGCCCAATTTTCAGCCAAACGATAGACAAGTCTGTAAGATACACACAAGCACAAGGGGTTGGGTGTGTGTTACATACTCCCTAGAACAACAATAAACTGGGGAGACAAAGGGGGGCAGCATTTGCCAGGGACAAAGTTCAGAACTCACAAAGTAACAGGAGGGAGGGAGGGATGAGAACAGAACACACAAATGGGGAAGTGGACGGAGTGATAGTACGTTGTTGTTAGTTGCTGTCAAGTGGAGTACGACCTGAACCCTGTCCTGTCCTGGGCCATCCCCATCTCTGAAACACTTGCACCCATTGCTGCAGTCACTGTGTCAGTCTATTTCACCGAGGGTCTTCCTCTCTTTCACTGACTCTCACCTTTCCAAGCATCATGTCAGGAATAGCCCTTCCTCACAACATGTCCAAAGTATATGAGACAGAACTTCACCATCCTTCTTCTAAAGGGCACTCTGGCTGTTCTGTGTTCAGGACATCTCTGTTCTTTTGGCAGTTCATGGGATATTCAGTGCTCTTCTCTAACACCACAGCTCAAAGGAATCACCTGTTCTTCCATCATCCTTATCGAGTCATTGTTCAGCTTTCAGATGCATAGCAGGTGACTGGGAAAACTGTAGCTTGGATCAAATGCACCTTAGTCTTTAAACTGACATCCTTGCTCTTCAGGACTTTGGAGAGGTCCTGACAGGAGACTTTCCCAATGCTGTCTGGCTCCTGATCTCCTGACTGCTAGTACCAAGGATGTTGATTGTGGGAACTGCAAATAATGGCATGAAATAAAAGGAATAGGATCTGTTGAATGGAAAATGGAATTTCTTTGTAAACCTTTACATAAATCACATTTTTTTTAAAAAAACCAAACAAACCACAACCTCTGGGGAGCACAAGTCCCCTCTTTCACACCTGAAGATACCTTGACTCAAAAATCAGCTTCATGGCAACTGGTAATGGGCTGAGGAGGACATCTGGAGGAAAAAACAAGAAAGAAGAGATAGTTAGGGAGTCAGAACTCTGCCTGGCCTTGAGAGAGATTTGTCAGCAGTGGGAGATCAAAAATCCACAGAAACTTCCAGTGGCCACGCCCCTGACCTACCAGGTTTCCCAGAAGGTGTGTCCTGTGAGAAATTACCCCAAGCTATAGTGCCCTGAGAAGTCTCAACATTAAGGGTCACGTGGAAGGCAGAAGGCAGCAGGGTAATCCGGTTCCTGCCATCGAGTTGACTGTAATTCACAGAGGCCCTGGAAAGCCGAGTGGAGCTGCTCACTCAGTTTTCAAGGGTTTAATTTTTTTTTAATTCAATTTTATTATTTTGTATGTGTGTAGTGTCAAATCGGATCTGACTGGCACAGGAGGAGATTGCCCCTCCTTCTCCAGCAGAGCATCTGGTGGATTCGAACCACATTATCTCTGGGATTGCAGTGCAGCTTCTTGCCACCAGACCACCAGAGCTCCCTTCAAGGGTTTAATCTTTAAGGAAGCGACTTTCTCATCCTCCTTCATGCTGCACAGTGACCAGTGACCGGTGGATTCACGCCTCCCATCTTAAGGCTAACAGGCAAGTGTTATCAGGGCTACGTTTCATAATTGTTGTGGTGGTTGTTGAGTTGGCTGGGACTCGTAGTGACCCTCTGAGCAACAGATCTCGACGTTGCCCTACCCTGTGCGGCCCTCATGACCTCCATCGTGTTAATGCCTGCGGGGCAGTCACTGCAACCATCACCTTGTTGAGTCTCTCCTCCTCTCTCCCTGACCCTGCAAGACATCTGGCTCCTGATTCCTCCTGGAAGGGCCTCCAAAGGAATGGAGTGAGACAAAACAAACAACTCATTACTGTCAAGACCACTCTGACACCCACTCTGACTTGTAGGGGACCGCCCCCCCCAGGACAGGGCGGAAGAGCCCACAGGAGTTCCAAGACTTTGAAAGACCAAGAAAGAATTGATGCCTAAGAACTGCTGTTTGGGCGAAGAGTACTGAATGTCCCGTTACTGCAATCTCTTCCTCGATGGTTTATTGCTTCTGAAAACCCCCTGGATGGTCAGCTGTGAGTTGATTCTGACTCCTAATAACTATTTTGTTGTTGTTGTTGTGTACCACCAAGTCAGAACCGACTCATAGCTGACCCTCCCATGGGCCTCCAGAGGCAGTAAATCACACGGGAGGAGATTGCCCGTCCTCCTCCTCCCGAGGGGCAGCTGGTGGATTCGAACCACATGCCTTCAGGATTGCAGAGCAGCTTCTGGCTACCAGGCCACTAGTAACTACTGCTCTAGCAAGCATGGAGTCCTTCTCCAAAGACTGAGCCCCCCTGATTACAGGGGAACAAGTCTCACCATCGTTACTTCAAAGAACCTTCTGGCTACACTTTATCTGGTGACGTGTATCAGTCACCTGGTGACAGATGAGAGCTTTGCTGCAGGTCCCGGCAGGTCATGGTCAGTCAGAGAGCTCAGAGGTGACGCTGCTGTTGGGTCATAAATGATGTGAGTGGGGCATCAACACCTTCAGTTTGGTTACCTTCTGGAACGGGAAGCTCACTACCTCCCATCTCCAATGGCAAAATGCCTGGGCACCAGGGAAGGAAGGCGCTGCTCCTGTCCAGGCCTTGCCCCCTCTGCTCAGTGCTCTCAGCACCTCCTAGCTCGCAACCCTGGTCCCTGCAGCGGATAGAGAAGGGCTGGCTCTTCCTGCCATTCTCTGAGAACTGATGTCAGGCTTCAGGGAGAACTTCTGGTCCCAGAGGACTCAGGCAGAGAGGCAATGGAAACCCTAGGATTGAGTGGGTTCGGTCCCCAGTGTCCCCTAAGGCATCTACCTTCTCTCGCCTCCCCTCACAGACTGCTTTCTCATTGCCCTGCCCCCTGACTGTGATTCTCTCCCCAGAGGCAGAGGGAGGGAAATGTCACGGATGATGGATTGAAAGGGGCAGTTGGGGTCAGTGGAGGAGGGACCTCAGGGCTGGAGGGGAGAGGGGTGGAAAAGAGGGAGGGTTTGGGGGGCCATGGGACAAAACTCGGGGAGGGGGGTGGGTGAGGGAGGGCATGGAGGGGCATGGGACAAAACACGAGGAGGAGGGCGGGTGACAGCGATGGAGAGAAAAACCCAGGGATTAAAATGCACAACACAGAGGGGGATGAGAGAGACGCAGGCAGAGATGGTGCCTGAGAAAACAGAGATTTAAATCAATCCTCTAATCGCTTAGCCAACACAGAACATGAGGAAGCGAGAGGGAGTGAGTGGCAGACACCTGGAGGGGGGAGAGAGAAAGAGAGAAAGAAAGAGAGAGAGAGAGAGAGAGAGAGAGAGAGAGAGAGAGAGATCAGAGATGGACAGAGAAAAAGGACAGAGGCAGGGCGAGGGGCTGAGAAACAGAAGGGGGACAGAGAGCTTGAGACATCGAGAGGGGAGACAGAGATCCAGAAACACAAAGGGAGGGAGATGCATCAAGACGCAGAGGCATTGAAAGACAGACAGAAACAAAGGGATACAGAGATGGGGGGGTGGGGAGAGAGAGAGAAGCAGAGTGTGAGGGGGAGACTTAGAGAGACAGAGACATAGAGGCAGAGAAAGTACAGTGTCACTGAGGCAGAAGTGACTCCCACTTTCTCCCCTGCAGCTGTACGTGGATTTGAACTTCCTTAAAGACGAGGCCACCAGAGCTCCCCTGACAGAGAAGCATAGATGTAAAGAGATAAAGAGGTGGGGAGACACAGAGTCATATACAGAAATATACAGAGACAGACAGAGAAAGAAGCAGAGATGTAAAGGAATAGAGATACCGTGACTGGGATTGAGGTGTGGAGAGAGACAGAGATGGGAAGATAAGGTGAGACAGAGCCAGAAAGAGAAATTGGAAAAAAAAGCCAGAGGGAAGGGGGAGAGTATCAGAAGCAGACAGGGAGACAGACGGGGGAGGGAGGCAGAGAAGGGGCTGGCTGGGGAGGCGGCTGGGGTGGGGGGCTTGCGTGAGGCCTGGACCCCTCCCCCGCCATCCACCCGGCAGAGGCTCCCGGTGTGGAGGCTGGGGCGGGGGGAGGGGCAGCCGCCTTGGTGACAAATGAGCCACTGGCGGTGATGGATGGGCCCGCTCGTGGGAGAGCAGGCGCTCGGGACCCACCAGATAAATGTTTCCTCCTCCTGGAGCCCGGCCAGGGAGAGGAGGGGGCTTGGGGATGCAGGCAGGGTTTGTGAAGGGCCTGGGGTGAGGGGGAGACAGGAAGACTGGGCCTGGGGGACCAGGCCAAGGGGCAAGGGAGAGAGAAAGAGAGGGAGGGAAAGAGACAGGGGCCCCAGAGGGAGGAAGAGAGGGGGTGGGGGACGCTGTGAGAAACAGCTTGAGAGCAAGCAAGAGACACACATGCACAGAGACAAACACACTCATAAAGAGAGAGAGACTGGGAGAGACACAGAGACATACAGGGAAAGACAGGCACATACAAAGAGGAAAGACAAGTTGAGAAAGATTGAGAATAAGAGACACTAAGAGATGGAGAGATAAACAGAGAGAGACAGAGATGGAGATGGAGACAGGAAGAGGCACAGAGGAGAAACAGAAAGAGGACAGAAACACACAGGAAGACATGGAGATAACCTTAGGGAGGCAGACAGAGAGAGAAACAGAGACAGGGAGACAGGACAAGAGAGTGAGGGAAAGATTGAGAATGGGGGGGGAGAGAGAGAGAAAAGGAGGGAGGAAGGGGGACAGGGAGGGAGAGAGAGAGAAGAGATGCAGAACTCTCTCTCTCTCTGCCCTGAGATGGAAGCAGAGGCACTTGGAAGGCCTCTCTTGGGCTCTGTTCTTCCCCACCAGAGCAGAGATACAGAGTCTGTAAGGAGTGAAGGAGGAGGAGAAAGTGCAACAAAGAGAGGTGTTGAAAGAGGGGAAACTGAGGCAGCAGCAAGCTAGCAGGACTGGAGAGAGATGGGGAGAGGTCTGAGGAAGCCCTGTTTTCTGCGGCTCTTCCCCACAGCCTCAGAGCTGGTCCCAGGTTCTCTGGAGGTGGGGCACCTGTCCACATTGCCCGGTGGTGGTCCAGTGCTGAGAAGTGGAGGACAGAGAAGTGAGTAGGAGGGTCCTGTCCAGGCCTCTGAGAAGTGGGTGACCAAGGTGAGGGAGGCGGAGGCGAGACCTGTGTTGGGGTGACTGGGGAGGGAGGATTTCTGGATCTACTTAGGCATGGTTCACCTGGGCTGGGAGAAAGCATGGGAGCTTTCGGTGCATAGAATGAAAAGGGGGAGACTGGGGATTGGGACCTCTCTCAGGGCTGGTGTGCGCGAAGACAGGGAAGAACACACACACACACACACACACACACACACACACACCCCGCTGTCACCCACACCTGGAAGAATGAGAACCCACCACTCAGGGACCCCATCTGGGTCCCACCTGCTCCCTCTCCTGGGGTCAGAAGGGTCCAAAGTCCATTGAAGGGAGACCGCTTGGAAAAGGAGTCCTTGACTACAGAAAGGGGTGCATCACATGCGTTAGGTGTGTCTGAGAGAGACACTGGGTACCTCCTCCATTCAGTCTCTTTCTCCTCCTCCATCAGTCTCTCCTCCTCCATCAGTCTCTCTCCTCCTCCATCAGTCTCTCCTCCTCCTTCATCAGTCTCTCTCCTCCTCCATCAGTCTCTCTCCCTCCATTAGTCTCTCTCCTCCTCCATCAGTCTCTCTTCCTCCATTAGTCTCTCTCCTCCTCTATCAGTCTCTCCTCCTCCATTCAGTCTCTCTCTCCTCCCCCATCAGTCTCTCTCCTCCTCTGTCAGTCTCTCCTCCTCCATCAGTCTCTCTCCTTCTCTGTCAGTCTCTCCTCCTCCATCAGTCTCTCCTCCTCTATTAGTCTCTCTCCTCCTCCATCAGTCTCTCTCTCCTCCTCTATCAGTCTCTCTCCTCCTCCATCAGTCTCTCTCTCCTCCTCTGTCAGTCTCTCTCTTCTCCATCAGTCTCTCTCCTCCTCTGTCAGTCTCTCTCT
>NW_006399986.1:1296943-1303125 GCF_000299155.1 Elephantulus edwardii | reverse complement strand
CTCCTCCTCCATCAGTCTCTCTCTCCTCCTCTGTCAGTCTCTCTCTTCTCCATCAGTCTCTCTCCTCCTCTGTCAGTCTCTCTCTCCTCCTCCATTAGTCTCTCCTTCCTCCCCATCAGTCTCTTTTCTCTCCATCAGTCTCTCTCCAAAACATTGTTCTTCTTCTTGCCCCAACTTCTCCTTCCTTTCTTCCAATTACAAGGACTTATCCCCAAGAGTTCAAGCCCTTCCTCCTTGATTTGGGGGGGTGTAGGGGGCAGTGCACTGAGCTCAGTGTAACAGAAGCATCAAGTTGAGACAGTGACCCGTTTTTCTTTCTGCCTCCCTCTGCTTTTGTCTGTTTCTGTTGATCTCTCTCTGTCTTCTCTTTCTGCCTCGTTCCTCCCCTCCCCTTCTCTTTCTCCCTTCCTCTCCCTCTCTGTTTTATATACACACATCTCACTATGTTTCTATTCTGTCTGTTTAACAAAACACACACACACAATGTCTATCCTTTTTGCTTTGCACACACACACACACACACACACTCTCTCTCTCACTATTCTTCTGTTCTACACACACACACACACACACACACACACACACACACGCTAACTATATACCTCCTCTCACTGTTTCATGTGCACCACCATCTCTGTTACCCATCCTTTTATCTTTACCTCCCTTCCCTCCATCTGTTTGTCTCCACCTTCCTTCCTCCTCTGTCACCCATCACCTTTTTCTTCAGTTCCTAGGTTCATTTAAGTCACATCCCTTCCCATCCAGTTAAGTCCTGACACCCCACCCCATGTCCACTCACCTCTCCCCCACAGGCCTCATCTGGTGTTTTTAGAAGCAGCTAGGACAGAGACAAGGACCCCTCCACATATTCCACCCCAAGAGGAGAGGGGAGAAGCCAGGAGCTCGGACCTAGGGTCTCCCCACTTGAACTGTAGTGGGCATGCGGCTGTGGGGAGGGGACAGACAGAAGAGCATTGCATCTGTAATTAAAAAGTAAACTA
The DNA here is from genome assembly GCF_000299155.1 of Elephantulus edwardii. Taxonomy (NCBI): domain Eukaryota; kingdom Metazoa; phylum Chordata; class Mammalia; order Macroscelidea; family Macroscelididae; genus Elephantulus; species Elephantulus edwardii. The sequence continues at coordinate 1,302,124 of NW_006399986.1, read as the reverse complement.
ATTTTCTGCTCCAAAACCCTGATCTGGGGAGTTGAGAGCATGATGGTGAATCGAGTTCCTGATGCCTTTCCCCCTCCTTTTCTTAAAAGGCCAGCATCTCCTAAAGGACCTTCAGGCAGCATCCATCCTGGGGAGCCACGGAGCCGATCCCAGACTCAGTCACGGTCCCTCAAATCCCATCATCCTCTAGTTTAACTGCTTCCCCATCATGCCATGTAGCAGCAGTCAAAAACTCAAAAGACATGTTGCAATGGGAAAATGTGCTGCTAAGGGCCTCTTTAAAGAGCAAGGATGTCAGGTTAAAGACTAAGGTGCACCTGATCCAAGCCATGTTTGTTTGTTTTGTTTTTTGGGGGTTTTGGTGTTTTTTTCCCCCAGTTGCTTCATATGTTTCTGAAAGTTGGACTGTGAATAAGGAAGCCTAAAGAAGAATTGCTGTGTTTGAATTGTGGTGTTGGCAAAGAGTGTTCAAGAGCCCATAAACTGCCAAGAAAATAAACAGATCTGACTTGGAGAAGTACAACCAGCTTACTTCTAAGAGGCAAAGATGGTGGAAGAAACGTCATTGCACATTCGAGGCATGTGATCAGGAGGGTCTAGTTCTTGGAAAAAGGTCTCATGCTGGAAAGGTTAGAGGTCAGCAATGGAGAGGAAGGACCCTCAGTGAGACGGCCTGTCACAGCGACTGTGGTGATGGACTTGAGCAAGTTGGAGACAGCACAGGACGCAGTAAGGTTTACAGCTGATCCATATCAACTTGATGGCTCCTAACAACATCCTTACCCCACCTGCCCCCTCCCACAGCCCACTCATTAGCTGGGAAGACTGAGGCTCAGGTGGAACCTTTTCTGAGGGAGGCCCAGACCTGATTCCCAGGAGGAGCCCCAGAGATGGCCCAGGAGAAGGATCAGTATGTGTTGAGGGAGTCAAAGGACAGAGGGCAAAGGTCTAGGGGGACACAGAGAGAAGAGACAGGAGTGAGGAGAAGAGAAGGATAGAGAGCCAGTGGGGGGGGGGCGGTGTGAGAAACAGAGGAGACACACAGAGGGCAACAGAGATACAGAGAGGGGCACAGAGAGACAGCAGGATACGGAGAAATGCAAAGGGCAAATCAGAACCGACTCACAATGGACCCTTCAGTGGGCTTTCAGAGGTTGTAAATGGCACAGGAAGAGATTGCCAATTTTTCTCCCACAGAGGCAGCTGGTAGATTTGAACTCAGAGCCTTTGGGTTATCAGGACAGCTCCTTACCACAAGGCCACCACAGAAAGAGAGAGACAGAAAGAAATCTGAGCCCTGGCTAGGAGAAAAGGGGTCTTTTTATGGAGTCCAACAGGCTGTTACAACTTACCTCCCCTCCCTCCTTGGCCTCCCCGCTGGTCCCTGCCAGGAAGTGCTACTGCTGCTCTAACCACAGTCTCTGATGCTGGGGCTCCTGTGCGCTTTCCCTGATGCTGTGTCTGGTGGGAGATTCAGGGCCCAGCAGGGGCTGGGCTGTTTATGACGGTCATAAACTTCCTTAGCGAGCTCAGCAGGCGTGGGCCCACAGCCATCAATTCTTTCCACAGCCCCTCTCTCTCCCTCTCTGGATTTCTATTCCCTCCTGTTAGAGTCTCTGAAACTCTCCCTCTCTCTCTCTGGGTCCCCCCCTCTCTCTGGGTCTCTGTCCCCCTCTTCTCTGGGTCTCTGTCCCACTCTCTTTCTGGGTCTCTATCCTGCTCTCTCTCTGGGTCTCTGTCCTCCCTTCCTCTCTCTCTGGGACTTTATCCCCCTTCTCTCTGGGTCTCTGTCCCCCTCTCTCTCTGGGTCTCTGTCTCCCTCTCTCTCTGGGTCTCTGTCCCACTCTCTGGGTCTCTATCCTGCTCTCTCTTCTGGGTCTCTGTCCTCCCTTCCTCTCTCTCTGGGTCTTTATCCCTCTTCTCTCTGGGTCTCTGTCCCTTCTCCTCTCTCTATGGGTCTCTGTCCCCTTTTTCTCTGGGTCTCTGCCACCCTCTCTCTCTCTGGGTCTCTGTCCCTCTCTCTGGGTCTCTGTCCCTCTCTCTGGGTCTCTGTCCCTCTCTCTAGGTCCCTGTTCCCCCCTCCCAGTCTCTGTCCCTCTCTCTCTGGGTCCCTGTATTATTTCTCTTTGACACTCTTCCTCCAAGACAATGGCTTGTAACTTTCCAGGAGGCAGGTGGCTCCTCTGTGAACAAGATAAAAATAATAGGCCATTTCCCTGAAAAGCCCAATGTCTGCAAGATGCAAGGGCGCTTTTAGGCCACAAGTCTCCTGACATCCTTTCCAGGGGTTAAAGGCCCCTCGTATAGAAAAAGCTAGTGAGAGGATGGATTCCAGATGCTTCTCTCCTCTGCTTATACCCTGACCTTCTCTGAGTTGGAACCCATCCCACACATCTCAGCCATGCCTGATCCCATTGATACAGTCACCATGTCAATCCATTTCATTGAGAGTTTCCTCTTTTCTGACCCTAGACACTAAAATTCAAAGGCATATATTCTTTCTTTGCCAACAATAAAATTCAAAGGCATATTTCCTTCCTTCCTTCCTTCCTTCCTTCCTTCCTTCCTTCCTTCCTTCCTTCCTTCCTTCCTTCCTTCCTTCCTTCCTTTTCTTTCTTTCTCTTGTGTACCATCGAATTGGATTCTGACTGGCACAGGAGGAGATTTCCCCTCCTTCAAGTGGAGCTTCTGGTGGATTTGAACCACACTCCTTTCAGATTGCAGCACAACTTCTTGCCACTTGACCACCAGAGCTCCCCTGGCATCTATTCTTTAGTCTTCTTTATTTGTTGTCCAATTTTCATATGCATATGAAGTAACTGAATATACCGTGGCTTAGGTCAGGCACACCTTAGTCTTTAGACAGGCATCCTTTCTCTTTTGCATGTTGAAAAGGCCCTTGACAATACATTTTCCCACCACAACATATCTTCTGATTTATTGGCTGCTCTTACCATGGGTGTTAGGTGTGGTAAAATGGAATCTTTTACTTCTATCTTTTCTCCATCAATCATCATGCTGTCTATTGGTTCAGTTGTAGGGATTTTTGTTTTCTTGATGTTGAGATGTAAAGCCTATGGAAGCCTGTAATCTTTGATCTTCTTCAGTAAATGCTTCAAGTATTCTCTACTTTCTGCAAGAAGCACAGGTTGTTGATGAGTCTTTCTCCCATCCGGATGCCACATTGTTTTCCACAGAGTCCAGCTTCTCAAATGATTTGTTCAGCACACAGACTGAATAGTATTGGAGAAGAGCTGATGCACACCTTTCCTGATGTTAAAACATGTGATATCCTCTTGTTCTGCCCAAACAACTGCTTCTTGGTCTATGTACAGATTTCCCAGCACCACAGTTAAGTGTTGTGGAATTGTATGTAGATGCGTTCAATTCCCCCATTGACTGCCAGAGAGTCAGAACTGAACCACAGCGGAGCCATCATTGAGTTTCCAAGTAAAAATCTCCTTTAAACCTGTGATTAAAAAATATATTTTATTTTTATTCTTTTTGTGTGTGTGTGTGTACTGTCAAATCAGATCTGACTGGTACAGGAGAAGATTGTCCCTCCTTCTCCAGCAGAGCATCTGGTGGATTCAAACTGCTCACCTCTGGAGTTACAGTGCAGCTTTTTGCCACTAGGCCACCAGAGCTCACCCAAATCTGTGAATTTACTCCTGTAAATCTCACAGGAGGACATTGCCTGTTTTTCTCTCATGAAGTCATTGGTGGATTTGAACCATGAAAACCTTCTCCTGTCACCAGATCAGGCCTGGGATGGAATGAAGGAAAGTCGGATTCCACCTCTAATCTTCCCGCAAGCATTTGGTGGATAAGAGCACGGAGGAGCGTGGTCTGGTTTCTCCTCTGAGTCATTTCATACCTGGATGTTGCGAGGACACAGTTTAAACCCATCACAAGCTCCATGGGAGAGAGATTGGGTGTTGAGTACCTTGAAACTGTACAGCTTTGGAAACCCTATGGGGGCAATTGTTCTCTGTCACAGCGAGCTGGAATCATCTCAATGGCCCTGGTGAAGAAGGAGCCCTGGGGATGTAATGTTTAAGCGTTCAGCTGCTCACTAAAAGGTTGGCAGTTCAAACCCATTGGTTGCACTGAAGGAGGCCAAGTTGGCAGTCGGTGCCTGTGAAGATTTACAGCCTCAAAAGCCCCAGGGGCCAGTGCCCCCTTGTCCTGTACAGTTGCTATGAGTCAGAATGGAGATACGCTTGGAGTTTTGGTTTCAGTGGTTTACATTTTCTCATGCTCCCCTCCCATCCCCCACAGACAGTCAGGAGCCCAAGGAAGCGGGCTGTCTCCCATGCACGTCTGTGCTTTCCCCTCGACGCTCAGTTCATTTTTATTGCACACAAATGCTCCCCTCTTGATGGAAGGTGAACACCAGTGGCAAAGCTTGCTGGCGTCCCAAACCCCTCCCAAAACTGAATAAAACCTGGAGACCTTCTTCTCCACAACATATGTGGATGTCAAAGCCCAAAACCAAGCGCGCTGCCTTCCAGGCGAACTGCCCCAGGGGCTCCAGGCTGTAATCTTCACGGAAGCAGGCAGGCCCCAACTCTCCCCTGCCCAGCGGCCACTGGCATTAACCGCCATGCAGACTGGTCTCCTGAGGTAGGCACATAATGTTACTTTCAGCTGAGGGGCCTCTCGCAGACATTTGAAAGCAGCTCTGGGGACTTAAGGCAAGAGTTTTCTCTTACATTAAAAAGCAGAGGTGAAGGATGAGCAGAGGGTAGAATCTCAATCTCTCTCTCTCTCTCTCACACACACACACACACACACACACAGAGAGAGAGTTAGTATCGCCACATCTTAGGCAGACACATACATGCTCAGTACATTCGGAGACAGAACCGACACACTATCCCTCGCTCCCCTCCCCAAGCACGCACACACGTGCACCCTGAACTAGACACGCAGCGAGGGACACGCATACTGTCGCTTGATGCCTGAAGACACAGAGGGGCGAGAAAGGAGGGGCCGAGCGAGGAGAGAGAGAGAAGAGAAGAGAGAGAGAGAGGAGAGAGAGAGAGTGAGAGAGAGGAGGGGGGAGAGAGAGAGAAAGAAGAGAGAGGAGAGAGAGAGGGAGAGAGAGGAGATAGAGAGGGAGAGAGAGGAGATAGAGAGGGGGAGGAGAGAAAGAGAGGGGGAGGAGAGGGGGGAGAG
>NW_006399986.1:1291055-1296843 GCF_000299155.1 Elephantulus edwardii | reverse complement strand
AGAGGGAGAGAGAGGAGATAGAGAGGGGAAGGAGAGAGAGAGAGAGAAAGAGAGGGGGGGGGAGAGAGAGAGAGAAGGCTAGGATGAGTGGGGTCAGACACTGGGGGCCGTGGAGGCCAGTGGAGAGATGCAGACAGACAGACAGGAATAGAGAGGGATCTTGAGGGGCAGGACCGAGAGCCCCGAAAAGACCAGGATGATGACAGCGAGGGAGAAAGATGAGACTAGACACAGGAAGGACACAGAGACAGACAGACAGACAGACAGACAGACAGACTGAAACAGTGGCAGATGTAGAAAGACAATCAGATGCACAGAGACCAGGGGGCAGGAGGCGATTTGCAGAGGGGACAGCAGACACAGACCTGTGGCCTGGGGAGGCAGCGGGGCGCGCACGCACGCGGGTACAAAGGCGACCCCCCTGCGGCCGGGGGCGGGGCGGGGGCGGGGTTCGCGGGGACCCCGCCTTGGCCGCCGGCGGACAGCGGGTTAAGCATCTCTGATGTGGAACTTCCGGATGTGACCACAGAGAGCCGGGAGACGAGGGGGAGCACCGAGCCTGGCCGCAGGCATCCCCAGCCTCCGGACGCCGGACCCCGAGCCGGGCTGGGGAGCGCCCCTCGCCCCGGGCCGACCTCCGCTCGGCCCCCGGCGCTCGTCCGTCTGTCCGTCCGTCCGTCTGTCTGCTGTCTGTCTCTGGCCTCTTGGATCTTCCGGAGATCTGGGGTGGTGGGGGTGTCTCCAGCGACCCTCCCTGGCCTTCTTGCCGTGACCCCTGCGGGGGAGCGCGCCCGGGGTCCATGCCCGCCGCCCCCTCCCTGCCCTGCGCCGGCCGCTGACGGCGGGGGTGGGGGGCCCGGGCCCCCGCCTCCTGCCCACCCCCTGGCGGAGGCCCCGGGCCTGCGGGGGGCTGCGGCCCTCGGCCGTGCTGCGAGGACCCCGGAGCGGCGGGCGGCGTCAGCCCATGGCCCGGAGGGTAGGTCGGAGGGCGGGACCCCAGCCTCCTCTGGCCCCTCGGTACACGGTACACCCGCTCTTTCTCTGCCTGCCCTGTCCCCCCTCTGTTCCCCCGCTGTCTGCCCCTCCATCTCGCCCTCTCCACCCTTTATCCCCCTCTGTCCCCCCACCCCTCCCTCTCTCCGCCCCCTCGTCCCCTCCCAGGCCTTCCATCCCCGCACCCCCAGCCCCCCTCTCCGCCCTCCCCACCGCTTCTCCCTCCTCTACTTTTGTTCCCAGCCCGATGGAGGCCGAGGCGCGGGTGGGAGGGGTGAGTCTAGCCAAGCTGGACCCCAGGGCGGTCTCTTTCTCGGGGTGGGGTGGGGGACAGTAGGCAACTGGAGAGCCGAGGACCCACCTGGGGCGAGGCGTAACTCGCATCCCGGGGTGTGAGGACCCCACCGTGGGCGGTAGCAATTCAGGTCTGGGAGGGAGGCTTCAACTTTAGGGAGAAGTTGGAGGAAGTGACAGGGAAGGATCGATGCGCCTGCGAGGTGGGGACGCGCCCTGCAGCTCGGGGCTCCCCGTGCGCGCCCCCCCCACCCCCTCCGACTCTCCTGCTCGAAGAGGGTTTGTCCTGGGCTAGGCCAACGTCCCCCCTGACTTCCCACATGCAGGGGGGGCCCTGGAACCTCCTCCTTTGGGCTGAGCACCTGCGTGAACTGTATCTTGGACGGTGTGTTTTGTGCTGTTGTGAGAGGCGACTCCTTCCTGCAACAAGTGTTTATTGGGTCCTGCCAGGCAGGGCCCTGCGGTGTCGTCCACACGCTCCTTCTCGTCCATTCACGCGCTAAATGCTCCGCTTGTCCATTCACGGGTCTCCTTCCTTGTTGAGCTTAACCTTTCATTCGTTCATTCATTCGTTCACTCATTCTTGTATGTGCTCCGTGACTCCCATTCATGCGATAACCATCTCACCCATTCATTCCTGCCCTGCTCCTTTCATTAACTCTTGTGCTATATGTTTCATTTATTCAGCATTTCTCTTTTTTTCTCTCTACTTTGTTGTGTTTTTGTTGTTTGGTTCCCCCCTGAATCTTTTCCTAGGTTTTTACTTTTTTTTTTTAACTTGTTGTGTGCCATCGAATATGGATCCGACTGGTACAGGAGGAGATTGTCCCTCCTTCTCCAGCAGAGCATCTGGTGGATTCGAACCACGCGCCTTCGGGATTGCAGCTCAGCTTCTTGCCACTAGGCCACCAGGGCTCCCTTCCTCAATGCGTGTTAAATGTCTCATTCTGTGTTCAGTTATTCTTGTGCTAAGTGGCTTCGTTCATTGATTCGTCTGTATGGTTCGTGTCTCATCGTTCATGTGCTAAAGACACATCCATTCACGAATGTATGAATGTCTCATTCATTCATTCTTGTGCTAAAGGCTTCATTCATTCACTTATTTATTAAATGCCTCCTTGATTTGCTCTTGCACTAAAGGTCACGTTCATCCGTTTGTTCTTGTACCGAGGGTCACTGTCACGCGTCGGCTCTGTGCCTGGCTCCTGGCTGTATGTGTGTGGATTGTGGGGCATCCCTGTTGTCTTGTGGGGGCATCATCCCCTAACACCTGCGTGCAGCCCAGATGGGTGAGGATGTGACCTGGAGTGGATGTGTACGTCTGGGGGAAGTGTCCTGGGTGTCACTGGCACGTGTGCACATCAGTTGGTGTGCATGGGTCTGTGTGTGTGAGCGCGCGTGTGTGTGTGGTGGCTTCACGCAGGGTGTGGCTATGATTTAAGTAGTTAAGACTCTCAGATGCGCATGTGTGATGAGATGAAGTCTATCAGGAGGGTTGTGGGTGCACACTTGTGTCTGCCAACCAGAGCTGTGTCCCCGTGGGAGTGTCCTGGGGTCAGGGGGTGCATCACGTGGGGAGGGGACAGGCTCCCAGGCCCAGGGGTGCCTCAGCACCTGTTCTGACCCCTTGACTCTTTCTGCTCCCCCAGTACGATGAGCTGCCCCATTACCCTGGCATCACAGATGGCTCTGCTGCAGCCCTGGCCGGCTTCTCTGAGGCCACGCAGGCCCCGGGACCCTACGGGCCCCACCGACCTCCCCAGCCCCCACCCACAGGGTTGGACAGCGATGGTTTGAAGAGGGAGAAGGACGAGATTTATGGGTGAGAACCAGGCTGAGGGGCCCACAGGGTCTCGGGCTGTGGGCTTCTGGCTTTTTCTGTGTCTGCCTTTATCTTCTTTCTGTCTCTCTTGTCTGTCCATGTCTCTGTGTCTCCCTGTTTCTGTCTCTCAATATCTCTGTCTCTTCTTGTCTCTGTCTCCTCATCTCTGTCTGTCCATACCTCTGTCTCTCCATGTCTCTGTCTTTGTCTCTGTCTCTCCATGTCTCTCTCCCTGTCTCTGTCTGTCCATGTCTCTCAGTCTCTCCATGTCTCTGTCTCTTCCTGTTTCTGTCTTGCCCTGTCTCTGTCCATGTCTCTGTCTGTCTCTTTCTGCCTCTGTCTTGCCCTGCCTCTGTCTCTGGTCTGTCTCTTCCTGCCTCTGTCTGTCCCTGTCTCTGTCTGTCTCTGGTCTGTCTTTCCCTGTTTCTGTCTGTCTCTCCCTGCCTCTATCTATCCCTATCTCTGTCTGTCCCTGCCTCTGTCTGTCTCTTCCTGCCTCTGTCTGTCTCTCCCTGTCTCTGTCTGCCTTTGGTCTGTCTCTCTCTGCCTCTATCTGTCTCTGTCTCTGTCTGTCTTTCCTTATCTCTGTCTGTCTCTGGCCTGTCTGTCTCTGTCTCTGTTTCTGTCCCTGTTCCTGCTTCTGTCTGTCTCTCCCTGTCTCTGTCTCTCTTGCTGTCTTTCCATATTTCTGTCTCTCTCTGTATCTCTCCATGTGTCCCTTTGTGTCTCTGCCCCATATCTTTGTCTGTGTCTGTCTCTCTACATCCCTGTCTCCCCCTTTCTCTGGGCCCCTCATTACCCCTCTCTAGCTGTCTGGCCATCCCTGTCTCCCCCTTTCTCTGGGCCCCTCATTACCCCTCTCTAGCTGTCTGGCCTTTCCCTCACTTACCATCTCCTTCTCTACCTCTGCAGACATCCCTTGTTTCCCCTACTGGCCCTGGTCTTTGAGAAGTGTGAACTGGCCACGTGCTCGCCCCGAGATGGGGCAGGAGCTGGGCTGGGCACCCCTCCGGGCGGGGACGTCTGCTCTTCTGACTCCTTCAATGAGGACATCGCCGCCTTTGCCAAGCAGGTGGGCACCCCTGCCTCCCCACGCCATTTTCCAGGAGAGCCAGGGGGGAGGGGAAGGAGGCTGGACGTACCCTCCCTGGCTCTCTCTTCCTTCCAGGTCCGCTCTGAGAGGCCCCTCTTCTCCTCCAACCCAGAGCTGGACAATCTGGTGAGTGCTGGGCCCTCCCCTTTCACCACTGCCCACCTGCCTTGTCCTCTGTGGTCCAGGGGCTGGGGAAGGGGCATCCACTTTCCCCAGGTCTTGTCCAGTCAACCTTGACTCTTGGTGACCCCAGATGTGTCACAGTGAATGGGCTCCATCAGGCCTTCCTCCTGAGGTACCCTTGGTGGACTTTGCAACACCAGCTTTTCAGCCGGTAGCTGTGGGTGTTAACCAGTTGCACCACCCAGGGCCTCCTCCAACCCTGGGTTCTGCTCGTGATTGTCCATTTGCAGTGCTGTGTGGCCTGGAGTTTGAGAACATGGGCTTGCTGGCCTTGGCTGCACCTCAGCTCTGCTATGTACCACCTCTGGATCAGCGCAGGTGGCCCCACCCTGCTGTGTCTCGGTTTCCTCGCCTGTTAAATGTCATTGATGATCACTTCCTACCGTGCAAGCTGTCGGAGGGATTGAATGAGCAGATCCATTGGGACAGTGCCTGGTGCCTAGTAGGCAGCCAGTGTTACTCATTCTTTTGGCCAGAGGGCTCAAACACATCAGAGGTCGTGCAGATGGTGGTACTATTGTTGTTAGGTGCCATCAAGTTGACTAGGACTCAGTGACTCTATGAAAACCAGATCTGAGCCTTTCCCTTATCCTGTACCTTCCTCAGCCTTCCTGAGAAGCTCGAGCCCATTGTTACAGACACTGCGTCGGTCCATCTCATTAAAGGCCTTCCCCTCCTTCACGGACCCTCTGCCTTTCTAAGCATTGATGTCCTTTTTTTCAAGGACTGGTCTCTCTAACAACATGCCCAAAGTATGTGGGATGAAGTTTCACTGTCCTCGCTTCTAAGGAGCACCAGGAATGTACCTTCTCTAAGACATATTTGCAGGGAGCTCTGGTGGCCTAGTGGCAAGAAGCTACACTGCATTCCTGAAGGTGCATGGTTTGAATACAGCAGATGCTCTGCTGGAGAAGGAGGGACAATCGTCTCCTGTACCAGTTGGATCTGACTCTACAGTACACACACACACACACACACACAAGAAAACAAACCCCAAAACCAAAGAAAAACATTTGCTTGTTCTGTTGGCAGCTCATGGGACATTCAGCGTTCTTCTCCAACACTTATAACTCAAAGGTGTCTGTCATCCTTGGTCATTTTTTTGTTTGTTTGTTTGGGTTTTTATCCCTTTATTATTATTATTATTATTCATTTCAATGAACGTCTACAGAGATTTTGGAATTCCATTCATTCATTGATGCAGTTTTCTCCCTGCCAGCTCGCTTCCCCCTCTGAAGAGAAAAAGGGAAAAAAATTCCTTCATTAGTATACAATTCCCATGTCCCTTTCCCCCACCCCCCACCCCGAGTACACTTCTCTATGCAACCTTAATTCTGGATTCCTGTGCTAACCATAATACTCAATCATTTATCCCTTCTCCGTCCCTCCCTTTCCTCTGCCTG
>NW_006399986.1:1285123-1290801 GCF_000299155.1 Elephantulus edwardii | reverse complement strand
TTGTGTGAGTGTACCGTCAAATCAGATCTGACTGGTACAGGAGGAGATTGTTCCTCCTTTTCCCGGCAGAGCATCTGGTGGATTCGAACCGTGTGCCTGTGGGATTGTAGTTTCAGCTCCTTGCCACTAGGCCACCAGAGCTCCCCATTTTTTACCTTTCTGATGCACAGCAAGTGATTGGAAAGATCATGGTTTGGATCAGGGTCACCTTAGTCTTTAAAATGACATTATTGCTCTCCATTGCTTTGGAGAGCTGACAGCTAGGCTGTGTTTCAGGCCATTGCACATAAGGTCACTCTCATGAGTTGAAACTGAACCCACAGGAACTAACATATTATGAGTCATAAATGTAGCACGGGGGGCATAGCTACACAAGTGGGGTTTATTTTATTTTTTTTTATTTTATATTGGTTTGCTTACAAGGTTCATGTACATTGTGTTTCACACTGTTATCATTCATATTGTGTTTCATACAATCATTTCTATGCATTGTTATTGTTGTTGTTATGTGTTGTCAATTGCCTGTGACTCATAGCAACACGTACAACAGCTCTAAACCCTACTCTATTCAGTGACAATCTCACTGTCTCAGACACGTATACCCCCATTACCCCAGTCACTGAATCAATCCATTTCCCATGCATTTATGTTTTATTAAGTGAATCACCATTGGACTATGCCCATCATTAGCCTGTCTTCTCTGGTCCCTGCCAGATATTTCCTATTTCCTTTACCCCCTCCCTCCACCACCACATTGTGCAACTCTATGATTTCTCCCCTACCCATCCTCAGCCCTCTGCTCCCACTCCTTTCCCCCTTGGGTCCTCATAAACAGTTTACTAGTTATCCTTCTATTTTCACAATAGTGGTATTATGCAATATTTGTCCTTGTGAGACTGAGCTAGTTCACTCAGTATAATGCTCTCCAGTTTCTCTCAAGTTTTTCAGCACTGATGCTCCTGAGTGCTGCATAGTATTCCATTACATGAATGTACCACAATTTTTCAATCCATTCTTGTTGGATATGTGGGCTGTTTCCATGTTCTTGCGATGGTGAATAATGCCGCTATGAACGTTGGTATACAAACCCCTGTGCCTCAGTTCTAATTGCCTTGGGGTACATTGCTAAAAAGCTGGGTGATATGGAGTTTCTATGTTCAGCGTTTTGAGGAAACCTGCAAACTGCCTTCCAGAGTGGCTGCACCACTTTGTATTCCCAACAACAGTGTCTGAGAGTTCCCATCTCTCACGAGTGTTTTCAATGATTTTTTAAAATTTTTATTGTATTATTTTTTACGTGTACCGTCAAATCAGATCTGACTGGTACAGGAGGAGATTGCCCCCTCCTTCTCCAGCAGAGCATCTGGTGGATTTGAACCGCGTACCTCTGGGATTACAGTGCAGCATCTTGCCACTAGGCCACCAGAGCGACCTTCTCACGAGTGTTTTAAGAGCTGAGAAGCCAGTAGGAGGCGAGGCCACCTGAACATCGACACAGCACGAAGCCTTTGCTCCCCCCCACAGGGATCTGTTGTTCTATGAGTTGTGCTGGACTAGATGACACCTAACAACAGACAGGGGGCGGGGCTGGAGGAGAAACACGGTCAAATCTCCCTTCTTTGTCCTTCAACCTTCCTCCAAGTTTTCCTATTGGCCAAGCCCACTGGCAAAGGTTTATGGGAAATGTAGTTTTCAGAGGAAGCACAGGCACTTGCTCTGAAGGGAAAAGGCAAATGATGGAATATAAATATCATTTCACATTCTAACCCACTCTTCTTGATGGACTCTTTCTCTGCCTTTTCTCCTCTGGCTTCTCTCATCTTTGTCTGCCAAATGCCCCCTTTTTCTCCGTTTTGGTCCCTTATCTCTGCTTGTCTTTCTATCTTACTCTGTTTTTACTTCTCCTCTCTTATTCTCTCTCTCTCTCTCTCTCTCTCTCTCTCTCTCTCTCTCTCTCTCTCTCTCTCTCTCCCCCTCTCTTCCTCTCTCTCCCCCTCTGTCTTTCTGCCTCTTTCTGTCCCTGTTTTCAGATGATACAGGCCATTCAGGTGCTCCGGTTCCACCTGCTGGAATTGGAAAAGGTGAGTTCTTCACTCTCCCCCCCACACCCTCACCTTGTCCCCCAGTCCTCTCCTCTCTCTCCTTCCCTCTCTCTCTCTCTCTCTCCCCATCCATCCCTCTTTCAGGCTCTCTCCCTAGTGGAGTTGAAGCACAACACTGCCCTCCTCCCTGTACACCCCATCCCTGGCCCCCGGGTGGCTCCCCAAGTACCCCGGTGCCCCCCCAGGTCCATGACCTGTGCGACAACTTCTGTCACCGCTACATCACCTGCCTCAAGGGAAAGATGCCCATCGACCTGGTCATCGAGGATCGGGACGGCGGCTGCAGGGAGGACCTCGAGGACTACCCACCTTCCTGCCCCAGCCTCCCAGACCAGGTGGGTCTGGATAAGAAGCACACATGCACCAAAGTATACAACCTTGGACACTGTCACCATCAGACAGGCTGACCACACACACATATATGGATGGATAGATAGATAGATAGATAGATAGATAGATAGATAGATAGATAGATGATAGTTGTTATTATGTGCTGTTGAGTAGCCTATGACTCATAGCAACCCTATGTACAACAACCTTAAATCCTGCTCTATCCTGTGCCAATTTTATTGTCTCTAACACACCTACCCCCATTACCCCAGTCACTGAGTCAATCCATTTCATTGAGGGTCTTCCTCTCTTGTGCTGACCCTCCACCCTCCCAAGCATGATGGCCCTCTCCAAGGACTGGTCCTTCCTTGAAGCATGTCCAAAGTGTATCAGATGGAGCTTCAGAATTCTTGCTTCCAAGAAACAGCCTGGCTTCACTCTCTCTAGGATGAACCTGTTTGTTCTCCTAGCAGTCCATGGTATAGTCAGTACTCTTCTCCAGCACCATAGCTCAAAGGCATCAATTCTTCTTCTATCATCCCTAGTCACTGTCCAGCTCTCTGATACATAGCTAGTAATTGCAAAGACCATGACCTGTGTCAGGTGCACCTTAGTCTCCAGATTGACATCATTGCTCTTCAGTGCTCTGGAGTGGTCTCTGACAGCAGACTTTCCCAGTGAAATTAATCTTTTAGTTTCCTGGCTGTTGGTACAAAGACTGTTGATTGTGGAGCCAAGCAAACTAAAGCTGTTAACAATCACACACACACACACACACACACACACACACACACTCATACACCCTCATTCATACCTCAGCTACATAACAGCTGTACAGACAAGGGTATAACTAAGGTAGACTGCATGTGCACATACACAACCCAACAGCTGCAGTGACAACATCCCCTTTAGACTTAGCTGTAGCCATGCAGTCCCAGCTACTGCCACACAAGTTTACACATAGCCAGACTATAAAATTATAAACAACAACAGCACCCCATCACTGTCAAGTCTCCTTTGACACATTGTGACCCTGTAGGACAGTATATAACTGTCTCCAAGGCTGTTGAGCTTTACAGAAACAGACCACCTCTTGTTTTTCCCATAGAGGAGCTGGTGAGTTTCAACTGCCAAGCTTGTAGAGAGCAGCTGAGCTCTTTGGTTATTGCCTCACAGTTATACACATCTTAGTGGTTTAAAAGTAGCATTTATCACACAGCCAGATTCAGAAACAGTTGTTATTGTGTATCATTTTGTTACGGCTGCTGTAACAAAGTAACACAAGCTTGGTTACTTAAAGCTCCACATTTATTGTTTCAGAGTTTGGGAGACCAGAGGTCCAAAATGAAAATATTGGCAGGGACACCCTCTCTCTGAACTCTCTTCCTTGCCTCTTCCTAGGTTTGTTTCTTTCTAGCTTCATAGGATTCTCAGCAATTCTTGATGTTTCTTGGTCTCTCCTCCCCTCAGACTCTGTCCCATCTTTACACAGTGATCGTCCTTCTGTCTCTGTGTCTCGCCTCCTTCTTTTATGAGACTATCACAGACATAGGATCAGGAATTGCTCTACTCATATATAATCTTGTGTTAACTGGTAACCTCCTCAAACACTGTGTTTCCAAACAAAGTCAAGTTCACAGGGACTTAGGACTTTGTAAAAAGAGCAAGAGCCACGATTGTGGAAAGCCATATCTGGCCTTCACCATCTTGGCAAAAGGGAGCTGTTTCCAGCAACAAATTAGCAACACAAAACCAATTCTCCTGAGGTTTGACGTGTCCCCCACACTCCCACACATCTTTCTATTCATCTCAACATCAATCTTACTGCTTTAAGGCGTTCAAAATCTGATGAGATAACTCACAGACCACACAGAACTATATTGGGAAAGTAAAAAGGCTATAATTTAGGTTAGTAGCAAATATAGTCAGGACAGCTTCCGAAATGTGCTCACAGGCACCTCAGCCTTGAGCCTCACGGCTTTTAAGTCAGTTTTACAAAGTTCTCAGTCCTGCCAATATTGGCTCTCCTCTCCTTAGCCCTCCGACACGTTTAGGCAAGAGGTTCTTAGCTCTGGTTCCAATGGTGTTGGTCTCACGGCCCCATATCATGTCAGGTCTCTGGTTCTCTGCTGGGGTTCATGTGGCTACTTCCCTCATCCGCCTGGCATCCTGAAGGACAGACACGCCACATTCTCTGATTCTTTGCTGCTTGAAAATCTTCCTTCCTGCTGGATCTGTTCCATTTAATGGTGGAACTAGCCAATCCCCTTATGGATAGGTTAACGTGCCCTGTTCACATATTCCTGCCATCCACATGACAAAGTCAAGCAATAACAGGGAAAATAATATTGAATACACTCTTAACTCCACCAACTTCCACATATATTTTGGAAAGATACAATGCATACTATGTGTTGAGTGCCATCAAGTCAACTCTGACTCACAGCGACCCTATGAACAACAAACTGAAACCTTGTCCTGTCTCGTGTTATCCTGACTATCTCTGCTGTGCCCAAGCCGTTTGCTTGTGTCAATCCACCCTGTTAAGAATCCTCCTCTCTTTGGCTGGCCCAATACTTTCCCCAACATGATGGCTTTTTCCAATGACTGGCACCTCCTGGCAACATGCCCCAGGTATGTGAGATAAAAAACGTCACCAGCCGTGCCTCTAAGGAGCAGCCTGGTTGCATTTCCTCCAAGATGGACTTGGCTGTTCTTTTCAGTCTGCAGTATGCTCAGTACTCTTTGCCAATGCCACAGTTCAAAGGCATCAATTCTTCTTCGGTCTTCCTGACTTACTGTCCAACTTTCACATCTTTGTGAAGCAAGTAAAAAGACCATGGCTTGAGTCAGGTACACTTTAGTCTCTAAAATGTCATCTTTGTTCTTGATCATTTTTAAAAACAAGCATAATATATAGTAGGTATGTGTAGGCAGCACACAAACACAAGAAGCCAACAGTCACATAGTTGAAGAAAGGACCAAACATCCCCAAGTATTGCCATGCAAACTTGAGTACAGCCACTCTTAGACTAAGATTAGTTATGGTGTACAGACACACATTCATATTCTCCTCCTCCTCTGCCTCCACCTCTGCCTCCTCCGTCGTCATCGTCTTCTTCGTTGTCGTCATTGTCTTCTTTTCTTCTTCTTCTCCTTCTCCTTCTCCTTCTCCTTCTCCTTCTCCTTCTCCTTCTCCTTCTCCTTCTCCTTCTCCTTCTCCTTCTCCTTCTCCTTCTCCTTCTC
>NW_006399986.1:1284129-1284946 GCF_000299155.1 Elephantulus edwardii | reverse complement strand
TCTCTCCCCCGCTCTGGCTCTGGCTCTCTCACCCCCCCTCAACCACACAAGAGTTTTAAAAATAAATGTAAGTAGACACACAGACTCAACTCTAAGCTGCACTATCTCACTCATATTGAGACACAGAACCAGATAAAACATCCTCTGTGAGCATTTCTCTCTCACTTTGTGGTGCTGTGGTGGCTTCTGTGTTGCTGGAAGCTCCTGTGATGTTAGAAGCTGGGCCACTGGTATTTCATATATCAGGAGGGTCACACACCCATGAGGTTTCAATGCAGCATCCAGAGTAAGATGCAAGACTAAGCATCCACTTCTGAAATATGGAGGCCCCTGGACATCCCGTGAATAGGTAAAAACTGTATGTTTTTATATGTCAGCCACAAAACAGCCTCACGGCTGCAGGCACAGCTGTACAGACTTGACTGTCCACCGAGCTCCAGCTGCACTTACTGGCCTGCTCTCCACAGGACTAACTTCCAAAGCTTAGGTGGTTGTGCGAAGACCAGTGCTCAGTGCAAATGGAGCCTGAGCATATAGTTAGTTACCTAACTACCAAATCACATCATTACAGAGCTTCCTAATTGCATCATGGTGCAGTCAAGTCCACGTATATCTTTAACGTCATGGCTACCATCGCTCTCGCCTCCCACCTCAGCGTTCATTCCTGCCAGGTGGATGTCATCAGAGGGGAAAACAGCCAGATGGTAGACTTTCCCCACGACTGTTATAAATGTGAAATGTCAGATAAATGTCAAATAGTGAGTAAAGGAAGAGTGAGTGTGGAGCTGGAAAGAGATGAGAACAGCTCCACCGACTC
>NW_006399986.1:1256293-1283947 GCF_000299155.1 Elephantulus edwardii | reverse complement strand
CATAAAGCCAGACTCTGACACACACAGCAGCGTGCGTGCATGCTTTCCATGGACACAGAATTTGCACTGCAAATGCCTAACATCTATACAAATGAAGAGACAGACACCTGGTCTTTGATGCAGCCAAACAAACAGGGTAACAATTCCCTTTAACCCAGATCAACTACAGAGCATGTGCGTTTGCACACAGAAGACGCTAATACACAATCAATGCATAGTCACATAGACTCCGACTCAACAGGATGATATCCCACGCACACCTCCCATCACAGACCACTTTACAGCCATAGACACATTTCAAAATAGAGGCACAGGGTTATTTCTAGTCGGTCAGCTTGACGCAGCCTCCAGCCACAGGGCCGACGTGTAGATGGAAATATAGACACGCAGATGAATATGCAGCCAGGAAGACAAAGATACAGTCCTATCACTGCAGTTACAGATGCATTAGCCTGGTTACAGAAAGTCCCACAGATTGGATATAGCCCTGCAGACACAGCTGTATAGATCAGCTCTAAGCACTAAGATGCCATTACAGAGGCACAGACACAGCTGTCCAGACTTAGTTACAGCTCCAGAGATTGGATACAGCTTACAGGTGGCTACAGAGCTTCCGGCTCAGAGGTAGCCAGAGTGTAGACTCAGCCTTCATTGGTTACCAAGATCAAACAGGGTTGGTGAGAGGAGAAACCTGCTTGTTAAGAGCTGATCCCTTTGCGAGCTCTGGTGGCCTAGTGGCAAGAAGCTGCACTGCAATCCCAGAGGGGCATGGTTCAAATCCACCAGATGACCTGCTGAAGAAGGAGGAATAATCGCCTCCTGTACCAGTCAGATCTGATTTGACAGTACACACATAAAAAATAATTAATAACAATAAAAAAGAGCTGAGACCTTCCCATAGTCAACTTAGGGGGACCTCAGGGACAAATATTTCAATTTTGCCCTCACCTCATTCTGTTGGTTCCTCTCAATTGACCAGGAAGTCTTGATGCTATCATATAGATGGGTCCTAGGTCCTTTGGGTGACGCAGGTGGTCAGCACTCAGCCATTAGTCTAATGGAACCCTGGTGGCCTAGTGGGTAAGGAGTTGCACTGCCAACCAAAAGTCAGGAGGTTCAAATCCACGAAGGAGGAAGATGAGCAATCTCCTTCCATGTGACTCACAGACTCAGAAAACCTGCTGGAGGTTCAGCCCTGAGCCTGTTGCAGCTCCACGTCAGTGAGTCGATGTTGAGTTTTCATTAACCTCGAGGCTGTTTCAAACTCATCCAGTGATCCCACAGAAGAAAGGCCTGGCAATCTGCTTCTGTAAGGATTTCCACCGCGAGAACTCCATGGAGTAGTTCTACCCTGTGACCCATGGAGTTACTGTGTTTTGACAGTGACTTGATAGGAACAGGTTTACTGGGTTTGTTTTGTTTTGTTTTTTACATTTTTTTTTCCATCGGGGAGGTCAAACTCCTAGGACACAGAACCTCTTAAGGGCAGAGGGGCCACTCAACGTTGTCAGGCTCCCATAATTTGTGTTGAGGTCTGAATAAAGGAAAAACAGGTCCATGGTCTCTTATCTGCACTTTGGAGAAACTGCAGCTTCTAAAAATGAAATTACTTTCCCTCCCATAAATTTAGAGCAAATTTACTTGGCAGCAAAACATGACCTGAACTAATGCAAGGCTATTAATAGCCTTTATTTATTCCACTTAGTTAAATATTCATTCATTTGGCTGCAGAAATGTTAATGAGTTGGCCGGTGAGGTGACAGCCCCAAACCCTGCTGGGGAGTGTTTTGAAATACACAATATATGCACCAATTAACTGTCTAAAAATGTGGAAAATGCTGAAACACATCTAGATGCCAGCTGTCCAGCGAGCTATCATGGGGCTGTGAAAAGCTTTCTTTATAAAGCAACAAGTAGCTTTAAGGTGCCCTGGTGACACAGTGTAAGGCATGCTGTGCTGCTAACCAAAAGGTCAGCAGTTCAAATCCACCATTCTCTCATCAGGAGAAAGGTGAACAGTGTCCTCCCTTACAGATGGACAGCTTTAGAAATCCAATGGAAGTGTGCCATAAATCAGAAGCACCTTGTTAGTAGTGGGTTTGGGTTTGCTCTTGGGAGCTCTGGTGGCCTAGTGGTAAGAAGCTGCATTGCAATCCTGAAGGCACCCGGTTCAAATCCACCAGTTGCCCTGCAGGGTAAGGGTGGGTAATCTCCTGCCGTGCAATTAACTGCCTCTGAAAACCTGCTGGAGAGTCAGCTATGGATTGGTTACAACTCGAAGGTACAAAACAACAACAACAACAACAACAACACGAACCTGTCTAAAAGCTAGACTTCTTGAAGGGCCCAGTTAAGTGCTCTGCGACTAACCAACTTGTTGACAGAGTCCACTCACTGGTGCCTCAGAATAAGGACGTATTGGTCTGTTCTTCAGGTCAACTTCTGAACACTTCATGGCGTATGGTTCTACTCTGATACAGGTGGGACCACCGTGAGTCAGAATCGATGCAAAGGCAAATGGTTCGGATTTGGTTCTACAGAAATAAACTCATTTAATCCTGACTATCTTGTCAGGAGGGGCTGGTGTCCCAGTTGAGGAAGTGGAGACACAGAGAGGTGAAGTGACTCGGCCAAGGTCACACAGCCAGGAAGCAACAAGGAGGGACTTTACACCCAAGTGTCCCAGCTCCAGAGCCCATGGTTTTAACCACTGTTCACTAACTTCCAGACCTTGCTTTTTTCAGAACAATACATGGATTCGAGACCCTGAGGACAGTGGGTCTGTGCATTTGGGGACCCCAGGTCCATCCAGTGGGGGCCTAGCCTCCCAGAGTGGAGATAACTCCAGCGACCAAGGTGAGAAGCTTGAGAGACAGGGAGGGACGAGGGAGTCGGAGGATCAAAGTCAGACTGGAATTAAGACAGAGGGGGAAGGGAGGCTGGGATGTGGAGTTGCGGTCTTGGAGCAGGGTTCTTGGCTACTTAGTGCACGTGGCCTTCACTGTCCACAGACACAGTGTGATGCTTTTCTTCCTCAGGAGACGGGCTGGATACAAGCGTAGCCTCCCCCAGCTCTGGAGGGGAGGATGAAGAGTTGGACCAGGAACGACGTAGGAGCAAGAAGAGAGGCATCTTCCCCAAGGTGGCCACCAACATCATGCGGGCCTGGTTGTTCCAGCATCTGTCGGTGAGAGACGTGTGATTCAGGGATGCAGGATGGGAACAGAGAGACGGACCACAGGGAGGATGAAACTTGACAGATACCCAGAGGCAGGAGACTTAAGTGAGACACAGACACACATACACATACACAGACACACACACACATAGACAAGGATACGCTTAATGGAGAAAATCTCAAGGAAGTGCATGCAGGCTGATGTGAGGGCTTCCTGTGTACCAGGAACAATTTAGAGTGTCTTCATTATTACTGGTTTTTCTTTCATTTTTAAAAATAATTTTAATGAACATTTATAGAGATTTTGGATTTCCATTCATTCATTGTTGCACTTTTCTTCCTGCCCAGCCCTCACCCCCGTCCCCGCCCCAGTTAGCTCCTGTCTTTGAAAAGTAAAAGAAAAATTCCTTCTTCTTTTTTTTAAATTTTTATTATATTTTGTGTGTGTACCATCAAATCTGATCTGACTGGTACAGGAGGAGATTGTCCCTCCTTCTTCAGCAGAGCATCTGGTGGATTTGAACCGTGTGCCTCTGAGAAATTCCTTCTTTGGTATACAATCCCCCCTCACCCCTCCCACTGCCCCAGGTATACTCCACTATGCACCCTTAATTTTGGACTCCTTTGATAACTATAAAACCCTATCATATATCACTTTTAAATTATTCTCTCCCTCATCTGTTTCAATGCAGTATACACAATTTATCCAGTTTTTCTGTCTTACCCAACCCTGATATCAGTCCCATTCTACAACAGTGGCACCATGCAGTATTTGTCCTTTTGTGACTGAGATATTTCACCCAGCATAATGTCCTCCAGGGTCACCCAATTTGAATAATATTGCATGAGTTCCTTGTTTTTCAAGCAGCATAGTATTCCATTGTGTGAATATACCACAGTTTCTCTATCCATTCGTTTGTTGATGGGCACCTGGGTTGTTTCTAACTCCTTGCTATTGTGAACAAAGCTGCAATAAACATGGGTGTGCTATTACTGGTTTTTAAATGAGCATGTTGTTGTTGTTATGTGCCATCGAGTTGTCTGCAACTCATAGTGACCCTATATACAATAGCTCTGAACCTCACCTTATCCTGAGCCAGTCTCACTGACTCCAAAACACACTGCCAGCCCCATTACCCCTGTTACTGTGTCAATCCATTTCATCCAAGGTCTTCCTCTCCTGCATTGTCCCTCCATCCTTCTGAGCATGATGTCCTTCTCCAAGGACTGGTTATGTGCCCAAAGTACGTGAGATAGAGCTTCAAAGTCCTCTGAGGAGAAACCTGATTTCATCCTCCCCAGGACAGATCTGTCAGTTTTCTTGGTGGTCCATGGTATGTTTACTCTTTTCCAGCACCACAACTCAAAGACACCTATTCTTCTATCTTCATGAAGACAGAGACAGAAAAAATACAATACACCAGTTCAACAGTTTCTCCACGCACAATTCACTGACAGTGGTTACATGTTTCCAGTCAGCTACGTTTCTTACATCCTGTTCTCAATTATTTCACCATCACACTACCTCACTCTCCTCTGAGCTTCTCATCCAACCTTTCAAGTTGCTCCTATAAATGTGTCTTACATGGTTATTTCTTTTAAAAAGTACAATGTTTTGAAGCAGATGTGCTTTGCTACTCCTTTGGTTCAAAGAAGACTTTAGGAATGTTTGTTTTGATTTAAGGTTTAAAGTATTTTTAAAAATATCTCAGAGTAGTAATATCAAGAGCTCATCCAACTTAACTGAGTCCAGAATATTGGAATTCCATGAGAATTTTAAATTCTTTTCTGCATTCTCCCCCTTTTGATCTAAATTTTCTTGTAAAGGCAATTAGTCTTGTATTCCAGTTTCTCTTCCAATTTCTGGCTGTCTATATTCCCATGCTGCTCTGAGTGCATACAGAGCAATTGTAGCATCTAAAGTTACCCTCAGCTAATTAGGGTGTTTAATTCATTCATTTCCTTCTATAGTCCATCCATCCATCCATCCATCCACCCACCCAGCCACCCACCCACCCATCCATTCCTCTATCCATCAATCATTTCCCCACCCATCACCTATTCAAAATAGGGGCGGTGGAATCTGTGACTGTCTCCTTTGTACTTAGAGACAGGGGCACAGAGAGGGCAAGGGATTTGCCCAAGATCACACAGCCAGAAATGAGTTCAAATACACAATAATGTTTCCTCAGCCACTACACCACACTACCTCAGAGAGACTGGACAAGCGAGACAGAGAGAGACCTAGAAAGGCTGAAACAGAGATAGGGAGAGGTATGGGCAAGTCAAAGCCAGCCAGAGGGGGACAGACAGTCACTGAGGGACTGAGAAATACAGTAACTCAGGCTGGGAGGCACTGGGTCACAGAGAGATAGTGAGTCTCAGAGAGCTACAAGGTGAAGGTCAAACAGACTTGGAGAGGGACATAGGGCAACAGAGGCAAAGAGTGAGTTCCAGAGGGGCTGAGAGATAGTGCAAGAGACTGAACCAGGTAGAGAAAGACAGGGAGAGGCAGGGGGAGGGTGAAACAGAGACAGGGCCCTCGAAGGAGACAGAGAAAGGGAGATGGAGAGAGGTAGGAAAAGGAGGGATGGCGGGAGGAAGACGCAGACTGAATCAGAGAAACAGGAAGAGGGAGGGGGGCACACACAGAGATCCTGATGGAGGGGACTGTCCAGCCACGCCTCTCGCCTGACAGCTCCCTAAGTGGGGCGGCCAATTAGCCTCTAATTGCTGGAAGAGGCGGGACGCCTGGGGAGTAATTGCCTGGAGCGGGCAGAACGTCTGCGCTGCGCTCACTCCCAGGCCTGCCACAGACTGGGGAGGAGGGGGGAAGCTGGTGGATTTTGGGGGACCAGGCGGGGAGCAGGCAGGCAAGTGACTCTCGCTGGTGGTCGCAGCACCCGTACCCCTCAGAAGAGCAGAAGAAACAGCTGGCACAAGACACGGGGCTCACCATCCTGCAAGTCAACAACTGGTGAGCAAGCTGTGAGGAAGGTGGCTATGGGGAGGCGCCGGGCGCTGTCCGTGGTGCTGAAGGCGCCGCGCCGCCCCTCAGAGCCTCGCTCTGCCCCTCCTTGGTCTTCTCTGCCCTTCATCCTGTCTGCGCCTTCATCTGGCCCTCTCCCACTCTTTTTACACCCCTCCATTTCCCTGACGTCCACCCAGGTTCATTAACGCCCGGAGACGAATTGTACAACCAATGATTGACCAATCCAACCGTACAGGTAAAGGGTAAAGGTGGGGCGGGACGACCTGGGACTCCCCGGGAGTGTCCCAATCAAGACCCAGGCATCTTGGGGCTCAGTGTGCACCCCTCAAACCTTTCCACAGGGCAAGGTGCAGCCTTCAGCCCCGAAGGCCAGTCCATGGGGGGCTACACAGAGACTCAGCCACACATGACCAGCCGGCAACCAGGTAAGGCCCAGCCCTCTAGGATAAGCCACGCCCCGTGATAGGCCGCGCCCCCTTCCCAGATGCCCAGCCTCTGAAATGGAGTTAATGAATAATGCAGCACCTTTATTTGCATAACAGGGGAGGAGGAGGAAGGTACAAATGCCTGAGCATCACATTTCCATGTACAGTTCACATCTGCAGGCTCCACTGTATTGGTGGTTCAGTGGTAGAATTCTCACCTTTTTTTTTCCATCTTTTTTTTTTTTTAATTTTTGTGTGCGTGTACCGTCAAATCAGATCTGACTGGTACAGGAGGAGATTGTCCCTCCTTCCCCGGCAGAGCATCTGGTGGATTCGACCTGTGTGCCTCTGGGATTGTAGTTGCAGCTCCTTGCCACTAGGCCACCAGAGCTCCCCTTCCATCTTATTTTTATTCCAACTCTCTCCACACCCAGTCTCAAAACACTGGCATGTTCTCGTTGTGAATTCTCACCTGTGCAGGAGATCCGAGTTCAATTCCTGACCAGTGCTTCACATGCAAAGCTCCTGTTCAACTCTCAGGGTTGCTATGATGCTGAGTATGGTTCAGCAGAGCTTCCAGGTCAAGATGAACTAATACAGTGACCACTCTGGTTCACAGCAGCTTGAACCACAGCTGAGCCCAGACATCGCATAAGAGCGGGCCATGTTTCATTCCATTGTGCCTGGAGGTGCCGTGACACCAGGCAGCAACCACCCCTGTAAAAGATGCTTCAGGCGCCATGACAGAGGGCCACCTAGTGGAGGAAGGGGAAAAAGGGATTTAGGGGCACGTGGGGTGTATCTGGTGAAGACCCTTTTTTAATGGATGAAAATAATCTTGTTTTCCAGGATCAATGGGGATGAGTTTGAACTTAGAAGGAGAGTGGCATTATCTATAGATGCTGGATTCAGGATATGCGTGAGTGTCCAAGGTCTGGGTGCACAGAGTTAGGGGTTATGGAATTCTCAAGCCTCCCTGAGGTCTCTACACTCCACTAGTGAGCTCATCTTGGGGAAGACAGGGCAGGATGCACCGAGACTTGGTGGAAGGTTATCCATTCAACTACCCACCCACCCACCTACTCATCTATGATCTATCCATACACCTGTCTATCCTGCTTCCCTCCACTCCCCACTCCCATCCATCCCCACCCCCCCAACCTCCCCACTAATCTATTCATCCATCCATCCATTCACCCTTCCCCACCCCACCCCACACCCCTATCCCTCCACCTCACCCGTTCATTCCCCTCTTCAATCTATCCACCTACCATCCATCCTTCCACCCATCTATCCACCATCCTTCCACTTACCCATCTAGATATATCCCTCCATTAGTCAACCATGCAGATGACACAACCCTGCTTGCTGAAACTGAAGAGGACTTGAATCACTTTTTGCAGAAGGTCAAGGAGTGAAACCTCAATATGGATGAAGCTTAACATAAGACAAAAACAAAACCAAAAACCCAACAAAGATTCTCACCCCTGGGCCAATTAGCAACATCATGATAGATGGTGAAGAGATTGAGATTGCTAACGGCTTTAGTTTGCATGGCTCCACAATCAATACTTTTGTACCAGCCTCCAGGAAATCAAAAGACAATTTGCATTGGAAAAGTCTGCTGTCAGGGCCCTCCTCAGAGTACTGAAGAGCAATGATGTCAGTCTGGAGACTAAGGTGCACCTGATCCCGGCCATGCTCTTCACAAGTATGCATCAGAGAGCTGGACAATGACTAGGCATGATAGAAGGACAATTGATGACTTTGAGCTGTGGTGCTGGAGAAGAGTATTGAATATTCCATGAGCTGCTAAGAGAACAAACAGGTTCATGCTGGAGAGAGTGAAACCAGGTTGCTCCTTGGAGGCAAGGATTCTGAAGCTATGTCTGACATAATTTGGACATGTTGCAAGGAGGGACAAGTCCTTGGAGAGGGACATTATGCTTGGGAGGGTGAAGGGACAGCACAGGAGAGGAAGACCCTCTATGAGGTAGATTGACTCAGTGACTGGGGTAATGGTGCTAGGTGTGTCAGAGACAGTGAGGTTGGCTCAGGATAGAGCAGGGTTCAGAGCTGTTGTCCATAGGGTTGCTATGAGTCACAGGTGACTTGATGGCATGTGATAACAATAACAGTCAACCTCACACTCATCTACATCCACTCAAGCACACATCTATTACCCAATATCTACTAATCCATCATCTCACCTACCTATGACACATCCATTGATCCATCCATTCTCCACCTGGCTGGGCCAAGGCAGGCTGGGTGTGGTGGGTGAATGAAAGGCATGATAAGAGACCTGGGCCAATTGGTAGCAATAGAGGAGCTGCTGGGAGTCCTGCCAGGGGAGAGGGGGGCCTGGTGGGTGAGTGAGGGTCTCAGCTCTCTTGTGGCCAGTCCCTATGACTGGCATGACATGGCCTGAATATCTGATAACTACAGGGTGGGAGCTACAAGGTGGTGGGGGCTTCTCAGCCTACACCCAGGTCCCCAGTACCTGCCCGTCCTCAACCATGTCTGTCTTTCCCCTTTCCCGTCTCTTCTCTCCCTTCCTCTCTATCTCTTTACCTCTCCCTCCTCCTCTGTCTCTCTTTTAATTTCTCTGTGTGCCTCATTCTTTCCTCTTCTACATTCTCATACCTGATTTTCTCTCTTGTGCTTGTTAGATTTTATTGTGGTAAAGTACATGTAAGACTCCATGGTGGCAAGGGAGCTCTGGTGGCCTAGTGGCAAGAAGCTGCACTGCAATC
The DNA here is from genome assembly GCF_000299155.1 of Elephantulus edwardii. NCBI lineage: Eukaryota > Metazoa > Chordata > Mammalia > Macroscelidea > Macroscelididae > Elephantulus > Elephantulus edwardii. The sequence continues at coordinate 1,274,596 of NW_006399986.1, read as the reverse complement.
CCAGAGGTGCACAGTTCAAATCCACCAGATGCTTTGCTGGAGAAGGAGGGACAATCTCCTCCTGTACCAGTCAGATCCGATTTGATGGTACACACACAAAAAACAATAAAGTAAAATAGAGACTTCATGGTGGCACAGCAGGCTCTCTGGTGGTGCAGTGGTTTAAGAATTGAGTGGCTAACCCAAAGGTCAGCAGTTCAAACCCACTAACAGCTCCATGAGCTGTGGTGCTGGAGAAGAGCATTGAATATACTGTGGACTGCTAGAAGAACAAACAGGTTCATCCTGGAAAAGGTGAAGCCAGGCTGCTCCTTGGAGGCAAGGATTCTGAAGCTTCATCTGACATAGTTTGGACATGTTGCAAGGAGAGACCAGTCCTTGGAGAAGGACGTTATGCTTGGGAGAGTGGAGGGACAGCGCAGGAGAGGAAGATCCTCGATGAGGTGGATCGATTCTATCACTGGGGTAATGGGGGTAGGTGTGTCAGAGATAGTAAGATTGGCAAGAGATAGAGCAGGGTTTAGGGCTATGATTCGCAAGTGACTCGAGGACACATAACAACAACAACTACAGCTCCATGGAAGAGAGACGTGGCTGTTGGTTCCAATAGAGAGTTACAGCCTCAGATACCCTAAGGGACAGTTCTGCTCTATTCTATGTGGCTGTTATCAGTCATAAAATGACTTGATAAAAGTGAATTTGATAACACAGTGGTTATGCACCCAGGGGCTGGTCAAAAGGTTGGCAGTGCAAACCCCACCACGCCTCTGTGTCACCTCTGCTCCCATGAACATCGCAGCCTTGAAAACCCTGCGGGGACCGTTTCCTCCTCTGCCATAAAGGGCTTCTTTGCTTCAGAGTCCGTTCAGTGGTGCCCAACAAAGAACAACAAAGTGTGCGTAACGTAAGACCAGGATCTAGGGCAGTGAGAGTGAGTTGATGCAATGGGATGCTGTGGAATGAGGAGGTGAAAATGTCAGCTACATCACATGCAGAAGTGGCTGAGACGGAGATTGTCTAAATATGTATATTTTTACTATAATAATGTATAAAAAAATTGTCATTGTCACCGTTTTTTTTCCATTTTATTTTTTTTTTCATTGTCATCATTTTTAAGGGTGACCTGGTGGCCTAGTGGGCAGGAAGTGCTGCTAACTCCCAGGGGTTCAAATCCACCAGCAGCTTGAAGATGGGCAATCTCCTCCCGTGCAATTTACAGCCTCCCAAGAGTCACAGGGAGTGTGTCAGCTAGGAGTCAATTTTGATTCAACAACCATGAGTTTGAATGTAACCATTTTCGAGTGGTGAAAATTACATTCATCCTGTTGTGTCACCATCACCATCATCCACCTCCAAAGCATCTTCATGGTCTCCCCAGACAGAAGCCCTTTAAGCCACCGTGCCTAAGTCAGCGCTTCTGAGGTGACTCTCACTCGTGGTTGCCCTCTTCTGGGTTTCTGAGGCTGTAAATCGTAACAGGAGCAGCTCTACCAAAGCTTTCTCCCACAGAGTGGCTGGTAGATTTGAACTGCCAAACTTTAGGTTAGCAGCCCAACACCTAACCTGCTAAGCCCCCAGAGATCCTTTCCCCAGAGCCTAACCAGCTCCAGTCCTTTTCTCTCCCTGGATCTCCCCTCTTCCTTTCTCTCACCTGGCCCTCTCTGGTCCTTTACCCTTTGTCTCTGTAGCTCCTTGCCTCCTCCTGTCACTCGTTCATTCTTCCATTTCTACCCCGATTCTCTGTCTGTACGTCTCTCTTTCTCTCGGTTTTCTTTTGTCCCCCTCCCTCTCTCTGGCTCTCTCTCTCTCCATCTCCCTGAGTCTATTTCTCACTTTTTCTCTCAGTAGCTCTTTCTAACCTCTCCCTTTCTGTAGCTCTCTTATCTCACCTGTCTTTCTCGCTCCCTCTGTGTTTCTCTGTTTCTCCCTTGATCTCCTGGTTTATCACCCTGCCTCGCAGGGTCTCAGCCTCTCTGTTCATCCTGTCACCTCTCTTTGTGGTTATCAGATTCTCAAGTCACTCCGCTGTATCTCTCTCTCTGTCCCCTCTTCTCCTCTTTGTCCTTCTCTCCCTTTGTGGCTCTGTCTCTCAGACCCTCTGCTTGTCCCACATCCTTCCCCCTGCTCTCTCCCTCTTTGCCCTCCCATCCATCCTCTCTCCATGTCTCTCCCCTCAGGTCTCGCTTTGTGGCTGGTGGGGACCACTGTAGGTGGGCCTCCTCCCCTTTCTGACGATGTCTCTCCTTCCCCCTCTCCACAGACCCCAGCCTCCAGACTGTGACTCCCAGGCTCACACCTGGCCCCCTGTTTCCACCTGGCCCACTGGCTCCAGGACCCCACCTCCAAAGGCCCCCCCAACTCAACACCTACCTCCCTGGAGCCCCCGCCGGGACACACAAGGGTCTGAGAACTCACTGAAGATATTATCTCAAGGACAAAGATTGGGGTCCCAAGGCTGTGAGCCCCGCTTCTGCCGACTTCTGCCAGCAAAGCTGAGATCCTGGCCCTGAGTCTTTGGAAGATGTAGCTGGAAAGCCCACCCCCAGGACAGAGAAGGGGTTGGAGGTGGGCTGAACTGTCAGGGAAGGAGAGCCAGGACCCCACTTTTGGGGAGGTTCACTTCATCCTCCCACCCACCCCCTTCTCTCTCCCCCTACCTCCTTTCTCTGATGTTGTTGACTTTTTTTTTCTAATGATAAAATCTTAAAAAAAGAAAAGAGCGCCCCCCCCTTGTCTTGAGTCCTTGTGCGTCTCCTCAGACTTCAAGTCCTCGTCTGTCAATTGGAAGCTGATCAGTCATCAATGACGATAATAATGGGAAGTTCCGGGGAGCTCTGGTGGCCTAGTGGCAAGAAGCTGCAACTACAATCCCAGAGGTGCACAGTTTGAATCCACCAGATGCTCTGCCGGGGAAGGAGGGGCCATCTCCTCCTGTACCAGTCAGATGTGATTTGATAGTACACAGACACACAAAAATAATAAAATAAAAAAAATATTTAAAAAAATAATGGGAAGTTCCTGGCCCACGTACCCCTCAGACATCCTGTGTGTATCAGCTACAGCTGTGTAACAAGCCTCCCTGTCTAAGTGGGTTCCCCAAAGAGTCAAAACTAATAGAGCTTATTTTTAAAAAAATAATATTTTATATTTTCATTGTTGTACATTTTCTTCTTCCCCTTTCCTTCCCCCAACCCACCCCACAATGCACACCTTGTTCCATATCACCTTTACATACTTTATCATATATTCATATTACATATAATACATGCATACGTTAATATTACATAGCTTATATATTCCTTTCGGACAGTTCTTCCCCTCTTCTGACCTAAAGCAGTGTTCATTCATTATCTATCCACTCTTTTCTCATTCTCTCCCCAACCCCCGCCCCATGTCTGTCCTATTTTGTAACAGTGGAGTTATGCAGTATTTGTCCTTTTGTGACTGAGATACTTCACTCAGCAAAATATCCTCCAGACTCCCCCATGTTATGTAGTGTTTTACGAGTTCATTGTTGTTCCAATGCTGTGTAATGTTCCATTTTGTGGATGTACCATAGTTTCCAATGAAGCTTATATATCCCTCCAACTCATAGGGACCCCACATAACAACAGAACTAAACCTTGTCCCATCCTGTCCCATCTTCACCATCTCTCTGGTGCTTGAGACACCTGGTGTCACTTCGATGTCACTGCAGCTCCCTGAGAGACTGCCTCTCTTTTGCTGACCCTCTACTCCACCACACATAATCGTTTTTCCTCAGGGACTGGCCCCTTCTGCTAGATGACATACCAACGTATACAAGATGAAGTCTCACCATCGTTGCTTCTGAGAATCATTCTGGCTGCACTTTCCCCAGGACAGGGATCTTTTGTCAGTCCATGTTGCTAGAAGAAACTACTCCTTGGAAAGGGACATCATGCTTGGGAAGGTGGAGGGACGGTGGGAGAGAGGAAGACCCACAACCAGGTGGATTGACGCAGTGATTGCAGCAGTGGGCTGGAGCGTGTCAGACACGGTGAGGAGGGCACAGGATAGGACAGGGTCCAGGTCTATTGTTCAAATGAGTCAGACTTGATGGCACCTAACAACAACAACAACAACAACAACAACAACAATATATTTTACACACTTTGCTAACACCTTGATTCAAAGGCTTCCATTCTTCTTTGGTCTTCCTTATTCATTGTTCAACTTTTTCACACATATGAGGCAACTGAAAGTATTGTGGCTTGGGGCAGGTGCACCTCAATCTTTAAGGTGACATCCTTGCTCCTTAGCACTTTAAATATGTCTTTGGCTAGAAACGGTATAGTCAGTAGGGTGGAATGCTGTTAACCCTAATGAGACTTTTGGCAGTAAATTGCTTGGGAAGACATTGATCATCTTTCTCCCATGAAGCCACTGTGGTATTTGAACCACCAGAGAGATACTACCCTTGGGTTGACAGTACAATTCTCTACCAACTAGATCAGCAGAGCTCCATTTTCAGTCTTTTAAAATACTCAATGCCTAGGTTGCAACACCCCCATGATACATCTTGAAGGATATGTACATGTACAGCCAAGCACAATCAATAAGAGTGCATCTGAATTCCAAAATCAATCTCCATAATAGTCTATGTGTTTCCTACTGCCAAAGGGGCCCTTTAGAGTAGTGAGAGAAGATCTTCACCCTGAAACCCACAGCATCCCTTTTCAGCAGGAAGTAGCTAAGAGAATACGCCGTCCCCTTTTCCTTATGACTCAGGGTGAAGTCTCTCTCAGGGAGGAGTGATAGGGAATGGCAAAGGATACACTGACAAAGAAGATTAATCAGAACTGGCTTTGACAAGCACTGTGGCATTTGGACAAGAACAAACTGGGAGGAGGGTAAAGAGAATAGTGCAACAATGAATGAGTGGAAGCCCAAAATCTCTGTAAATGTTTATGAAAATTAATAAAATATAATTATAGAAAAAAAAGAAAAAACAAAACTAAAAAAAAAAAATAAAATACTCAATGTCATTGAGTCAAAACTAACCCATAGCTGACCATCCAGTGGGTTTTCAGAGGCTGTAAACGAGTGTCCATTTTTCCTCTTACAGATTTGAACCACTGGCCTTTGAATTGTCAGTGAAACTCCCTACTCACTAGGCCACATTAAAAGTGACAAATGTAACTAAATAATAATAATAGTAGTAATCATCATCATCGTCATCATCAGGATATGGGATGGGAGCCTTTAATGCTCTTTGTGATGGGCTCTGTCGTAGACACTTCTACCAGGAGACTCATACGACCCCAGCACCTATATTCCAGATGGGAAAACTGAGGCCCAAAGAGGTAGAAAACATCCCTGAGGCTCACACAGCTGGAGTCTGTGGAGCTGGATTTGAACCCAGCAGCCTGGCTCTCAGAAGCCTGTGCATTAACCACTGACTCTGCCTGGGATGTTGGTTTTCCTAGAAGTCAATGAATCTCGGAGGCCAAAATAAAAAGGAACTGTTTTCCGGGTTAGGTATTGTTTTGATGTTTCTCCCCGAAACTCCTCAGGGAGTACCCTGGGTGTGTGGCAACTGCACGCTTATCAAGTCCAGCTGACAAAGGGAAGGTGGGAAGTTTGGGTCCTCCCAGAGACCCTCGGAAGAAAGGCCTGGTGATGTGCTTTTAAAAAAAAAATCAATCCTTGAACACCCCCATGGAACACGTGGGAAGACCTTGAAGGCAAGTGGTTAAATTAGTCAGGACTGAAGCAGGAAGGACGGCAGCTAGACAACAGGAAGAACTTCCAGTGTACTCACTGACCTCTTCCACTCTGCAGATGGGGAACCGGTCATGGGGGAAGGGGCAGGCCTGGGGGCGCCTTCACCAGGAGGCAGCTGTATTAATCATGTGATTCCTGCCATCTGGGGAAGGGCTCAGCTGTGGAGGGGGGTGGGGCACTGGAGTCATGCCTGAGATGAGGAGGGGGCCTATCCCCCCCACACTCCCTCTCCCTCTTCTCCAGGCGACTGGAAAGGCCTCTCTCCTAATCCTTTCTAATTAAACCAATTGGACGTGCAGCCAGGGAGGAGGGAAATTGGGTGGGAGGTTAATTGTAACTAAAAATACCTCCCCCATTTCCTGGAGTCAGTAACCTGCCCTCTGGACCCCCGAAATCTAGGCAGTGTGGTGGGGCTGGAGCGTGTGGGGAGTGACCGGCAGCAGAGGGGGTGTCTCTGAGTGACATGTGTGGCGCTGGGTGGGTGGGCTCCGGGGCAGGTGTGGGTCTGTGGGCGCTGCTGCTATGGACTTTGAGGGTTGGGGTCCGGAGTGAGCAAGGGATTGTCTTTGGAACTGACATCACCACCAGTTGGCCTGAGAGAGTGATCCAGAGGGGCTGTGAATAGATGTTGCTGAGGAATGATTGTATTCACGGCTGTGACACTGTGCTGTGGCGTGTGTGTGTGTGTGTGTGTGTGTGTGTGTGTGTGTGTGTGTGAGAGAGAGAGAGAGAGAGAGAGAGAGAACTCATGAGACTGTGTGTGTTACTGTGTGTGTGTGTCTGGCTGGGACATAGAGAGAGAGGTGTCAGCATCATCAAACGCATCACTGCTTGCACGTCCGTGGAAGTGTGAGGGGTGTCCCTGACTCTGAAGCTGCGTTGGCCTGTGTATCTGTGTCTTGGTGGTACAGTGATTAAGCTCTTAGACGTTAATCAAAAGGCCCTCGATTTAAACCCTCCACACTCCGGATGGTTTTTCGGTGATGCCTAATACTCCACTGTCTGAATGGACTGTAGCTGCTTTAGCCATTTCTCTGTTGGTGGACCTCTGAGGTGTTTCCATTCTAATAATGTAAGCAAAACTGCAACAAACATGGGTGTGTGTGTGTGTGTGTGTGTGTGTATCAGTTTATTTTGCAGCTCTTGTCTCTTTGGGGCATATCTAAGCATCATTCTTGAAGGCTCAGCTGGTTTTCTGTATTCCCTCCTGTTTACAGCACCTGGTGTGGTTTTTATGTGCTACTCCGATCCCTGAGAGAATCGTGCTTTGCTTTATTTTTCTTGTTGTTATGTGCCATCTAATCACCTGTGACTCATAGTGACCCTATGTACATTAGCTCTGAACCCTGCTCTATCCTGAGCCAGTCTCACTGACTCTGACACACTTACCCTCATTACCCCAGTCACTGAGTCAATCCATCCTATCCTGAGTCTTCCTCTCCTGGGCTGTCCTTCCACCCTTCCAAGCATGATGTCCCCCTCCAAGGACTGGTCCTTTTTGGAAATGTGCCCAAATTAGGAGAGATAGAGCTTCAAAATCCTTGCCTCCAGGGAGCAGCCTGGTTTCACCCTCTCCAGGACAGACTTGTTTGTTCTCCTGGTAGTCCATGGTATGTTCAACACTCTTCTCCAGCACCACAACTCAAAGGCATCTATCTTCCTTCTTATCATCCTTTGTTACTGTCCAGCTCTCAGATGTATAGCAAGTAATTGCAAAGATGATGGCCTGGATCAGGTGCACCTTAGTCTTTAGACTGACATCATTGCTCTTTAGCACTCTGGAGAGGTCCCTGACAGCAGACTTTCCCAGTGGAATTCATTTTTTTTATTTCCTTAGTGCTGGTGCCAAGAGTGTTGATTGTGGAACCAAGCAAGCTTGAAGTTATCAACAATCTCAATCTCTTCTTCATCCATCAGGAAATTGCCAATTGGCCTGATGGCGAGAATCTTTATTTTCTTGATATTGAGCTTGAGTCTATATTGAAGCCTACAAGTCCTTGACTTTCTGCAGAAAACTCTGCTTTATTCTTAGACTCACTAAAAACCCCAAAACCTGTAAGGACTTTCCAAGGTTTCTGTGACAAAGTGAAACCTATGTAAAAAAAAATGGACATTTTATCTATTTTCACTTTTCAGAGATTAAAAAAACAACAAAAGTGGTGATGCCGAGAGACTAAGGCGTTTACTCAAGGTCACAGGAGCCCTGCAATTTGTCAGATGTTTCCCCGATGTTTAATACGGTGAAGCTACATTGATTTTCAAATGTGCAATCGACCTCGACCTCACATTCCTTGGATAAACTCCAGCTGGCCATGAGCACGAGTCACTGCTCCGTTGGATTTATTTGTTGTTATTCTGTACTGTCAAGAGTCCGAGCCAACTCACAGCTGATCCTCCAGCAAATTTTTAGAGTCTGGATCACCTGGGAGGAGACTGACCCTATTTCTCCTGAGAAGCAGCTGGTGAAAGCGAATTACGTGTGAGGACAGGTGGTGCGGCTCCGTATCCACTCGACGATTTATAATTTTAAATGAGGGGAAGGAACCTTATTTGTTTATAAAGCACAATAATACTGAAGAGGAAAAGAAGACACAATAACAGAAATAAAAATAGAGACAACACTACAGATCATACACATGTTAGAAGGTTAAGGCAGCATAATGTACAACTTGGTGTCATGAAATCTGAGAGCTGGGATGAGGCTTTATGAAGAATTTGCCTCTGTTCATAAAGGTCTGTAGTTTCCTTTTTGCCTGCCTTGGTATTATGTGTCACCAAGTTGCCTGCTCTTAACACTGTCCTATTCTGAGATAAACTCACCGTCTCTGACACACTTAACCCCATCACCCCAAGTCAAATGTATCAATCCGTCTCATCCTGGGGCTTCCTCTCCTGCGCTGTCCCCCCACCCTTTCCAAGCATGATGCCCTTCTCCAACTGGCCCCTCCTGGCAACATTCTCAAACTATGTAAGATGTTGTTGTTAAGTGCCTTCGAGTCATAGACGATTCATAGCGATCCTATGAACGAAAGACTTGAACACTTGTGTAACTTTCATCGTTTCTCCAATCCATGGGGTTTCCAGAGGCAAGCTATTTCAGAAGTGGATGCCACTCCTACTTCCAAGCTTGTTTTAATCAGGGAGCTCCACCAAACACTGTCTACCATGGGTGACCATTATTGCATTTGACACATCAGTGTCACAATGTTCAGCATCACAGTAATCACAAGTTACCTCTGTACAGCAAATGGACAGACCAGCGCTATGCCACTTAGAATGCTTGACCAAACACAGTTAAAACCAGGCCTGAGGGCTGCAGATTAAAATAACCCACCTTTGGTTTGGTAGCATAACTTTCCATCCACCAGGCCAACAGAACTCTCTCGTTGTTGTTGTTGTTGTTGTTGTTGTTAAGTGCCATCAAGTTGTAGATGACTCATAGTGACCCTATGAACGAAATCATTGCCTCCAAGGAGCAACTTGGTTCCACTTTCTCCAGGACAGACATGTTTGTTTTCTTGGCGGTTCATGGAATGCTCTAGACTCGACAACTCAAAGACATTGATTCTTCTTTGATCATCCTTAGACCATGGCCTGGATCAGATGCACCTTAATTTTTAGACTGACGTTGCTGCTTTTTAGTACTCTGGAGCTGTTCCTGACAGCAGATTTTCTCAGTGAAATTAATCTTTTCATTTCCTGACTGCTGGTACCAACAGTGTTGACTGTGAAACCAAGCCCGCTGACATTGTGGACAACCTCAATTAATCTAGTGCAATTGTCTGGTTGTTGTTGTTGTTGTTGTTATGTGCCGTGGAGTCGTTTGTGACTCATAGCGACCCTAAACTGTGCTCTGTCCTGTGCCAATCTCATTGCCTCTGACACACCCATCCCGATTACCCCAGTCACTGAATCAATCCACCTCATAGAGGGTCTTCCCCTCCTGCGCTGTCCCTCTACTCTACCCAGCATGATGCCCCTCTCCAAAGACCTGTCTCTCCTTACAACATGTCCAAAGTATGTCAGACGAAGCCCCAGAATCCTTGCCTCCAAGGAGCAGCCTGGTTTAACCCTCTCTAGGATGAATCTGTTTGTTTTCTTGGCAGTCCATGGTATATTCAATACTCTTCTCCAGCACCACAGCTCAAAAGCGTCAATTCTCCTTCTATCCTCCCTAGTCATTGTCCAACTCTCTGATGCATAACAAGTGATTGCAAAAACCATGGCCTGTATCAGGTGGACCTTAGTCTCCAGAGAGACACTGTTGCTCTTAAGTATTTTAGAGAGGTCCCTAACTGCAGACTTTCCCATCGCAATACGTTTTTTGATTTCCTGGCTACTGGTGCCAAGAGTGGAGCCGTGTTCATGTAATAAATTGGAAGATTATTCTATTCTATTCTATTCTATTCTATTCTATTCTATTCTATTCTATTCATGTTGGTTGATATTATTTTCCTTTAGATATTTGGTAGGCATTATCCATGAAGCCCTTGGAGCCTGGTTTCTATTTTTAATTCTATGTTGCTTTGCTTATGAAGTTCGTATACATTGTATTTCACACTATTCTTCATTCATCCCCAATCTTTTCAGGTCCCAGCCCGACCCTTCCCATTTCCTTCCCCCCTCCCTACACCCACCAAACTGTGCAACCCTGTAGTTTTGCTCCTCCCCATCCTCTCCCCTCTGCTACTACCCTTTCCTCCCCTGGGTCTCCATACATGTTTTACTAGTTATCCTTCTATTTTTTCAGTCATGGTCTTATGCAGTCTTTAACTATTCAGGTTATCTGTTCTGGAGTGAACTTTGGTATCTTGTCTTCCAAGAAATTTTCCCATTGATCTGAGTGGTCAGGTTTATTGACATAAAATTGTTCATGATATTCCCTTACTTTTTTTTTAGCATCCATAGAACTTGTAAATAAAAAAACCCTTAACCTCCAGGATTCAACTGGGCCAAGCTAAAGGCTCACCTTCAGGCAGGACCAGACCGACTTTTAAATACAAAGACCCAATCCACCACAACTGTTCTGTATTTCTGTAGCTGAAAGAACTGAAAAACAAATTTAAGCCTCGTGTTGCAATACTGAAAGATGCTAGGGCAATATATTGAATGACCCAGAAAGCATCACAAGAAGAGAGAGGAAATACACAGAATCACTGTACCTGAAAGAATTGATTGACACTGAAAATTTTCAGGAAGGACCATGTGAAGAAGAGCCCATGGTAATGAAGGAGGAAGTAGAAGCTGCATTGAAGGCATTGGCAAAAAAATAAGGTCTCAGGAGCTGATGGGATACCAATTGACTCGTTTTAATGATTAGATGCAGCCTTGCATGCGCTCACCAGCCTATGTCAGGAAATTTGGAGGACAGCTGTCTGGCCAACGGATTGGAAGAGGTCTATATTTATTCCTGTTCTCAAGAAAGGTGATCCAACTGAATGTGGAAATTATAAAAAAATATCATTGATATTACATGCAAGCAAAATACTGCAGAAGATTATTCAAAAATGGCTGCAACAGTACATAGATAAGGAACTGCCAGAAGTTCTAGCAGGATATAGAAGAGGCCATGGCACAAATCATCATTGCTGATGTCAGATGGATCCTGGCTGAAAGTAAGAAATACCAGAAGAATGTTTGCCTATTTGTGCTTTATTGACTATGCAAAGGCATTTGACTGTGTGGATCATGACAAGGTGTGGCTGATGCTGGGACGAGTGGGAATCTCAGAGCGCTTGACCGTGCTCAGGAGGAACCTATACCGGGATCAGGGGGCTGTGATGCAAAAGAAGCAAGGGAACACTGCATGGTTTGGAACTGGGAAGGGAGTGAGTCGGGGTTGTATTTTCTCTTCATACCTATTTAATATGTATGCTTAGCAATTTATCCAAGAAGCTGGACTCTATGAGGAAGAGTGTGGCATCAGGACTGGAGGGAGACTCATCAATAACCTGAGTAATGCAGATGATACAACCTCCTACTTGATGAAAGTGAGGAGGACTTGAAGCACTTGTTGCAGAAGAACAAGGAAAGCGGCCTTCGGTATGGATTGCATCTCAATGTCAGGAAAATGAAGGTTCATACCACTGGACCGACAGGCAGCGTCGTGATGGATGGAGAGGAGACTGAAACTGTCAACAGCTTCATCTTGCTTGGATCCACAATTAACACCCTTGGTATCAACAGTGAGAAAATAAGAAGACACATGGCACTGGGGAAAATCTGCAGTTAGGGACCTTTCCAAAGTACTGAGGAGTGGTGATATCAGTTTAAGGACTAAGGTGCATCTGATTCAGGTCACAGTCTTTATGCATCCAAGACTTGGACGATGAATAAGAATGACAATAAAAGAATTGACGCCTCTGAGCTGTGGGGTTGGAGAAGAGTACTGGACATCCCATGAACGGCCAAGAGAATGAACAGATATGTCTTGGAGAGGGTGCAGCTGGAGTGCTCTTTGGAGGCTAGAATGACGAGGCTTCACCTCACATACTTTGGACATGTTGCTAGGAGGGGCGGCTATTCCTTGGAGAAGGATGTGATGCTGGGAAGGGCAAAGGGTCGGTGAAGGGGAGGAAGACCCTCAACCAGGAGATTGACAAGGGAACTGCCACAATGGGCTCTTGTGTGTCAGGAAGTGTGAGGACAGTACAGGATAGAACAGGGTTCAGATCTTTTGTTCCTAGGGTCGCTGTGATTTGTGCTTGACTCAATGGCACCTAACAACAACAACAACAACAATAACAATGGGTCTGTAGAGTTTTCTCTACTCTCATTTCTAATACTCTGTCATTGTCCTCTTCTCCTGATCCATACTATTGGTTTTTTTACAAAGAAATAACTTTTCTCTCATCTATTGTATTTCTTTTTCTGTTCCTAGCAACTTCCAGATTCTTCTTTTGCTAATAAAACAGAATTTTATAAACTAGTAACAGCTCTAGGAGCTTTCGTCGGATGATGTATTATTTGCACTGCTCACCTAAAGGTCAGTGGTTCGAATCCAACAGTGGCTCCATCAGAAAAAGCTGGACAGTCTCCTCCAGTAAAGAGTCACAGCTTCAGAAACCCAGTGGAGGGTCACTATGAGCCTAAATGGACTCAGTGGCAGCAGGTTTATGACGATTTCATGTGTAATTGCAGGGTTGACCTCTAAGTGGAAGGAACCATGAGTTCCATCCACAGATGAGGAAACTGAGGTGCAGAATTGGGAAATTCCTTGCCTAAAGGCATAGGGATAAAAGAGACATGACATGGTCGCTCTGAGATTCAAGCCTCGGTCATGCCCATTCTTTCTCCGAAATAGCCCTTCTCTTTGTCCTTGTACCTTGTCACCCAGTCGTTGACCCCCCAAAATCTGGATCCTCTTTGAGAAGCTGATATTTAGCAAAAACAAATCAAAAGAGGGTGTCAGTTATGTGGATATTGGAAGGAAGCATTCCAGCAGCGGGAGTGACAGGTGCAAAGGTCCTGGGGCAGGAACCCACTGCTTAGGTTCAAAGAACAGAAAAGGGGTTGGTGAGACTGCAACAAAGATCATGTGGACACAGGACAGGAGGTTGGGGGTAAGCCAGGGACAGGCGTCACTGGGAGCTGGGAGCCACTAGAAACAGGGAATTGGCGGGATATTTGTTTTAACAAGGATCCCTTTGGCTCCCATACAGAACACAGAATGCAGGCGATAAAGAGGTGGACGCAGCGAGCCCATGGAGGCTGTCCTCCGGGATGGCAGAGGCTCAGGTTGGGGGACAGAGGACTGGGGCCCGCATCACTGAAGGTATTTAGAAGGAAGAGCTGGTGGGACTGTTAGGAGAATCAGGAACGACCTCAGGGATTCTGTTCCGCTTCAGCTGGTGGAAGTGCCCTTCAAGGAGCTGGCATGGGGAGATGCCTGACTTGGGGGGGGAACCAAACTCCAGGGAGAGGAAGCAAAGCTGGCCGAAAGATCCAGAGAAAATGAAAGATGAGATGACTGGCTGAATCAATGAAAGAATTACGGTAAAAAAATGGATTTCCTGAAATGGGAGCAGTACAGGGAAGAATAAGAGCATTGGGATTTGGAGTGGTCAGGGATGGAGGGAAGTCAGGGGGTCGGTCATCAGCAAGAAGTTAGGCATCTCTGTGTGCAGATGTCTAGGCCACTGAGTCAGCTTGAGCCACAGCGTGTCCGCAGACAATAGGACAAAACCCTCCCCGATCCTGTGTCCTCTATACAATCTCTGCTGGGCTAAGATGCAGCCGCTGACTCAATCTATCTCATTTGGGAGAGGTCTGTCTTTTGTCCTTTCTCCCTAGGGGAGATGTTCCCCTCCAGGATGCAGCCCTTTCTGATAACATGCTGGAAGTTTGGGAGAGGAAAGCTTATCCTTGCTTCTAACTTCACTTCTTCTTCTGGCAATCTAAGGTTCTAGGCTGTATTTTTCACCAGCACCACAAGGCAAAGGCATTGGTTCTTCACTCTTCCCTGTAAGGAAGTGAATACAGGAGAGAAAGGAAGCCTGGTGGTGCAGTGGTTAAGTACTTGGCAGGTAACTGAAAGGTCTGAGAGCTCCAACTCACCAGCTGCTCCCCAGGAGACAGACAGGGCGGTCAGATTCTGGGAAGTTTTACCATTTCAGAAGCCCCATGGGGAGGTTTTCCTCTGGTGAGACAGTGGGTGACGTGGTGGGCTGCAAACCACGCTGCTCAGAGAGAGAAAGATGGGCAGTCTCCTGCTAGGAGTTAAAGTCCACAACGCAGTGGAGGGCAGTGCCGTGATTTAGGACTGATGTGAAGGCAGCAGGTTTGGGGTTTTGATTGAGTCTGTGCAATGGGTACAGAGAAAAGCAGGGTAGTGCTGTTATTATTTCCAAAGCAGCCAGGGAAGAGACAGCCTAGGAGATGGGCCAAGGGCAGCCAGACAAGGAACGTGCTAGGTGACACCTGACGGAGGTAGTAGGAACTTTGGGGTTTGCAAATCCAGAGGACAGGACTGGAGCTGCCTCTGGGACCGAGAGTAGGAGCATCTCCTATGGGGACTTGGTGCGAGAGCGCCCCCTCGTGGCCTAGTGGGGACTAGGGTGGGAACACATCCTAGTGGAGAGTAGGTGTGAGAGTGCCCCCTAGTGGCTTAGTGTGGACATGGGTGGGAACACCTCTTGGTGGAGACTTGGTGTGAGAGCGCCCCCTCGTGGCCTAGTGGAGACTTGGGTGGGTGCACCCTCTGGTGGCCTAGTAGGAAAATCAGAGCAGGAACGCCCCCTGGTGGCCCAGTGGGGACTGAGCTCAGCCCCCCCCCCAGAAGCAGCGCCCCTAGGTGGCCTAGTGGGGCTGTAGTGTGGGAGAGCCCCCTGGTGGCCAAGTAGGGACATTAGGGCAGGAACACCTCCTGGTGGCATAGTGGGGACCTGGAGCAGGCATGCCCCCTGATGTCCAAGTGAGGACTCAGGTGAAAGGTCCCCTGCTGTCCCAAGTAGGAACCTAGAGCAGGAGTGCCCCCCCCGGGGGCAGAGTGTGTCTCCTGTGGTTTAGTTTGTAAACTGGACTGGACCCCAGTAAACCCCTGCCCCACCTCTAATCATGCGGATGGTCTAACAGGCCAGCCCAGCTCATCAGAAGTGCAGGCTGAGGAGTGACCAGCAGGGGTGCGACACCTGGCACTCCACTCTGCCTTAACTCCCTAGGTGATGGTCCCTGCAGCAGGCGGGATGAAACCTTGGGGAGAACCAGCTAATGCTGACAGGACAGGGGCAGACCCCAAAGGGTGCCCTCCTGAGGGGATCCCTGGGGCTCACATACTTAAATGTCTGAGTTAAAACATGCAGCTTTATTAATAAGCTGTATTAACACATCACATTTCTCCCCCTGGGCTGAGGCCGGACCAAGGACCCAGGAGTTGAGGCTGGGGTACAGGTGAGGGTCACGGTCCTGGCACTGGGCTTGGGGACATGGATGGATCAGTTGAGGTCCAGGCCTAGGCTGGGGTGTCAGGCAGGCCACTCTCCACACACATGCGCGCGCACACACACACCTCTCCCTACACTCCTGGTCCACGTATAGCTCTGGGTTCAGAGGTGCTGTTTCTTCACTTCCCCTGGAAGCAGCTCCCACCTCCAGCTCATGGGTGCTTCGTCCAGCTCCTGGTGCCACTTCCGGCTCACGCATGCTGTTTCCGGTGCCGCAGCACCTCGGTGGGTGTGAATAGGAAATCCTTCCCGCAGGCCTCGCAGTGGTAGGGTCTCTGCAGGGCTGATGTCTTCTGGAGGGGTTCGGGGGCCGCTTCCTCAGCTCCTAGGGGAGAGGAAGGAAGAGGCAGTGAAGAGGTGCTGTCCTGTCCGGCTCAGGTCTCTCTGGGCCTTGGGGATACTCAGGTTTCACCTCCACCTGGAAGCCTTCCTTGATTAACATACACAGGCCAGACGACACTCTGCTCAGGGAGACAGGAGAGAAAGACACATAGAGGCCGAAAGAGACAAACACAGCTCCTCCCCGAAGCCAGCCTTTGGGGGACACTGGGTTACCATATCGCTGGTGCTAACCAAGGTGGATGTGGCCAAGACAGGAACTGCAGGACAGGAAAAACAGATACAGAGACATGGAGAAACTAACATAACAGAGTCAGAGAGACTGGAGAGACAGAGACACAGAGCAAACAGAGCTCCGGGCCCTTGCTGCCCCGGTGTGGGGTCTCTGTGACGAGGTCGTGTGGCTCTGGCCAGTCCCCAGTGTCCAGAGAATGACTGCCACAGGTTCACAGTAAGCGGAAGTCTCTGCCCCTGGATGCTCACCTGGGGGGCTGCCCTGAGGGGCCTTGGGGCAGGTGTTCTCGTGGGCTATTTGCTCCAGAGGCGTGAAGGGCATGTGCAGGCCGCAGTGGGGGCAGGTCCAGAAGGTGCGAAGACAGTCGCTGTACAGGTCCGTGTCACTCTGTGGCAGGTAGGGGGTCAGGCTGGGTCCCAGCAACCTACTCCCCACTGCCTGCCTAGGACCCTCCACCACCCCAGAGACCGCACCCTCAAGACCCCACCTTCGGGCATGAGGAGTGGCCGAGGGGGCCTCGTACTCACCGCGAGGCAGTTGTAGGTGAGGAAGTCTGTGACCACGTAGCCCCCCTTGGTTGGATGAGGGGACAGGGTAGAGCTGCCAAAGAGGGCAGGGAGATGGGGGGCGGCTGTGATGGTCTGGGGCCCCACGTAGAGGTTCTGAACTTCCAGTCCTGTGAGTCTCCGGAGGCTGTAGGAAACCTGCAAGGGCAGAGGCTATGGTGGGTCCTGGGTTCTCACCATCACAACACCTGGATCCCGCTGTGCTTGAAGTCCTCCCCGGACTGTTCAGTTAAGGAATCAATCACGGTTTCTGATACAACTAGAGCATCTAATTATCTCTTTGATCCCAGCAGACTTCCCAGGACCCCTCCTCCTGTGCTCTCATGGGTGGGACCATGTCCCAACCTTGTGTTTGACTTTGAAGTCTGGCCACCTCACACCTTCAACCCCCAGCCCTAAGCCAGTTTTGCTCCTCTTTCCTCTTCTCCCTGTGTCATCAACCTTTGTACTCCAATTCCTCCAGGAAGTCATCCTGGATTGCACCCTTCTCGCTGATCCCAATCACACGTGGAAGAATTGGGAATAATGCTCCCCTTCAGGGATTCAGGTTTCCAATCTGTTGTCCAGGAACCTCGAGGCCTCCCTCTCCCAGAGCTGAGCCCTCAATTGTCAGAACCTGCATCTGCAAGCAGTCAGTACTAAATCAACACCCGCTGACCGAGTAGTGCACAGGACGCCATGCGGTGCGGGCCCAGAAGTCAGGCTCTGGGACAGGACACTGCTAGCTCCGCCCTCGTCCGCAGCGGGGTCCTGAACTGGTCACTCAGCCCCTGTAGCTGGACAGCCTGCAGTGTGCTGCCCCTGCCGGGGAGCTGGCCTTCCCAGTCTCGATCCCCGCGGTGTGGGGTGCATGTGGCTGCAGGGTGGATACCTTGGTTGCTGTGAACTGCAGCAGGTCCCTGCTCAGGGCGGCCACCTCCCGGCGGTCCACTGTGGGGACCTCGTCCTCCTCCTCCAGGCATTTCCGGGAGCAGTGGGTCAGCTGCCGGTCCAGGGCGCTCTCCCAGAGGGCCCGGAGCCGCAGGGCTGCCGCCAGGAGCTGGACGGCACTCTCCGTGGCCGTCAGCTGGAGCTCCAGCCAGCCGTCAGCCACCAGGCGGGAGCAGTCACCATTGGTGTCCAGGGAGCGGCTGAACAGCAGCAGGGACTGGAGGAGAGGAGAGCAGGGTGGGCGTGAGGGGCGGGGCGCCATCCAACAGAGCCCCAGGGGCTGGGCTCCTGACCACCTGCCCATGTACATACCTTCCTCCCCACCTACCTATCCACCCTCCTCTGCCAGGTCGGCTCTCAGCAACCCCTCACCAGCTTTCCAGTCTCTACAGGACACACCTGCTCGTCTTTCTCTTGAGGAGCAGCTGGTGGATTTGAACTGCCAATCTTTCAGTCAGCAGCCTAATACCTTAAGCAGTACACCACCAAGGCATTCTCCCTCTCTCTCTTTTCCTTCCTTTCTTCCTCCCTCCCTCCCTCCCTCCCT
>NW_006399986.1:1233674-1255337 GCF_000299155.1 Elephantulus edwardii | reverse complement strand
AGATATAGATATAGATATAGATATAGATATAGATATAGATATAGATATAGATAGATATAGATATAGATAGATAGATAGATTTTTTTTTTCAAATGGAACTTATTTTTTAAGTGATAAAAACATGTACTTGGGGGGAAAGGTTCTCCTTTTTGTTTTAAACCCCCACATTAATCAGCATGATAACCTGTTTCTGGTGGTGCTGGCCCTCCCCTAGGTGGTACTATCTGAAACACAGTGTGTTACACAGAGAGGGCTCTGGTGGCCTGAGGGGTCGGAGCGGCACTCTCAGCCCGAGGCTGAGCCTCTCGGGCGGTTCAACTCCACCAGCGGCTCCGCAGGACAAAGATCTCCTCCCACGTGATTTACAGCCTCGGAAACCGTAAGGAGGGTCGGCAAAGGCGCTGTGACTCCGTGATGAGGCGTTAGCGAGTCAGACACACACAGGGGCTCTGGAGGCCTCGTGGGGAGAGAGGGGATGCTGCCAACACAAAGGTGGTTCGAATCCACCAGCTGCTCCGAAGGAAAGAGACGGGCACTCTCCTCCTGTGCACTTTACAGCCTCTGAGCAGCCGCTGGAGGGGCAGCTGTGAGTCGGTTCTGCCTTGATGGTGTGTAAAAACAGTACACACACACACACACACACACACACACACACACGTCATTGCTTCTTGGAGAACCCTGAGATTCTAACACCCCCATAGTCCATGGCTAGGTCTGGGGCCAGCCGGGTGGGAGGGCCTCTCGGGGCGCCCTGGGCGACTTGGCTGTGCCACCTGGGAGCTGCGGTGACGGGGCACGGGCAAGCACTCACCTGGAGGGCGGGCACGCGCACGCAGTTGACCAGGTACGGCTTGTTGGTCTCCAGCAGGGAGACGAAGGGGAGGAGCTGGTGTCGGCTGCTCACCTTGTCCTTGTCATCTGGAAGGTTGAGAAGGAGCGCTCAGGCCCCCTGCCCACTGACTCGCCCCCACACACCTACCCCTCCCATTTCTGCATCCCGATGAGGAACATGCTTGTTCAGCTCACGTCTGAGCTTTGTTCTAAAGGACGTGGCCACCATGAGCACGCGCGGGGGTATGCGATGATGATAAGGGATCACTGCTCATTTTCTCAGGAACGATAACAGCATTGCGGCACCTTCAAAACTGTCCTGGTTATTTATTATTTCTAAATCACGTGATCTGCTAGAAAATGCTCCAGCAACGCAGCAGAGGAAGGAGGAGATCTGGGAATCGGAGGAGGGAGTGGACCACAGGCCCAGCTGCTCCGTGGACCAGCACTCCTCTGCTATGAGATCACAAGAAATGGGTGGTATCTGGCCCCAACAGATGGATTCTCATCAAAGAGAGGAAAACTGTGGAGCAGAATTGCAAATTCACATGGAATCCAGACTGACTGGATTCACTGAGTCTGGAATCTAATGCTTGGAAATCATCTTTAAATCTTGAACCACAACATGTCATGGAAGGGACCATCTGGGCCTGAGTCAGTTATCACATCTCATAGGACAGGGGCATCAAGGCGGGATGGACTTGCCCAGGTCATGAAGCTGGGTGATTCGAGAGGGCCCGCCCTTCATCTAGAGGAGAATGGATGGTAACCCCCATAATCTCTGTGTCCTGTCTGTCTGTGACAGGGCCTCGCCTGACACCGGGGCTCCTGGTACCTCGGTTCCCATCGCCGCCCTTGCCCTCTGCGTCCTGGGTGTGCAGCACCTCAGGGCTGCTGGCGAAGACACAGGTTGGGTGCAGCACAGTGCCTTGCTTGGTTCGTGTGTGGAATATCTGAGGAGACCAAAGTGGGTGCTTGGTTGAATGGCCTCGGGGGCCTTCCTCCCACCTCTAGGAAACCCTCTCTCACTCACCCACAGCCCCAGGGATACTCCATCCCAAGCCTGGCCCCACTGCCTCCCTCTCAGTCTGGGGCTGGTTCTGTGCACCTCAGTGTCCTACAGTGCATGGCCGATGCATGGTCACTACTTTGTCCCCATCGTGGGCCAGGCACAGAGCAGGGACTTGGTGACCATGTGCTGAGTGACAGAATAAGTCAGGGAGAGTCAGGAAGAGGAAGGGGGCCCACCTGGTCCGAGTCCTTGCGGCCGCTGTTGAAGGGGTCGGGCACGGCCAGCTGTGGGTAGAGGCCACGGCCCAGCACCAGCTTGAGCAGAGCCATCTGGTCTCGGGTCAGGTCCTGAGCGGAGCTGGCGGCCGCCTGCAGCTGCTCCAGGTTGTGCCGGAGCTTGAACTTCACGTCCTGTGGGACACAGGGGACAGTGGGGTTCCTGGGGGCCTGCTCCCTGGCTAAGTATTGCTGCATCCTGCTGGGGGCCTGCTCCCTGTCCGCTAGTCCCCGTGTCCCCGCTCTGGTGAACGCCACCCCGCAGCCTGTCCCCACCTGGATGTCCACGTCATCAGGGGTGGCCCGGGTGGTGCCACGGTCCTCGTCGCTGGAGCCACCGTCCTGCTCCTCCTGCAGCCGCAGCACCTTGCGCCTGCGGCCCCCGCTCTCCTCGTGCTGCCGCTTCAGCTGGTACAGGGCCTGGCGCTCCCTGCGCTGCTGCAGCCGGCTGTGGCTGTCCCCCGGCCCCGGGGCCTGAGCCGAGGCCAGCAGTCCGTGGTCCACCAGCAGGTCCTGAGGGCAGTGGGGTCGCGTGAGGGACAGAAGGCCCGGGGACTCTGCTCGCTCATAAGCCACCTCACCCGCCTGTGCCCTGATTTTCCTCAGAGGGCGAAGAGGGACCCTTGTTCCAGAAAGCCCTGGTGGTGCAGGAGTTAAAGCATGCAGCAACTAACCCAGAGGCCAGAGTTCAACCCAGGGGAGGACGAGAAGTTGGCCTCTGTGCTGACGCACAGTCCTGGAAACGCTCTGGGGCTGCTCTGCTCTGTCCCATGGCATCGCCATCATCAATCACAATCAGTGAGTTTGCGTTTATATAATACGTGTCTGAGAATGGGGCTGTGGGGCCACAGGCCGCAGTCCCAAAGGTCAGGGGTCATTTGAAGCCAGTTGATAAATAGGAAGGCTGGAGATTTGAGCCCACGGAGAGGCCCCTCGGAAGAAAAGCCTGGTTACCCACTTAGCAGAAATCAGCCACAGAAAACCCTACGAAGGTGACACGCATCACGGGTGGGAAAACTGTCCTGATGGTGACTGGTTTGGGTTATGCTGCCACCACAGGGCAATGAGGGACCCTCCCAAGCCCTGTCTGCCTTAAACGGAGGGGCTGGAGGAGGCGTGCTGGGGTCAGGCAGACAAATGTGAGCCTGCTTGACGGATCAGAGCCGTAAGGCTGTGAGCTTTATGGAAGGAGCTCTGATGGCACAGGGGTGAAGCACTAGCCTGCAATCTGAAGGCTGGCGGTTCGAATCCACCAGCTGCTCCGCAGAGGAAAGACGTGGCAGTCTGTGTCTGTAACATCTGCAGTCTTAGGAAGCCTGTGGGGCAGGCAGTTCAGCAGGGCCTCTAGGAGCCAGGTCACCACTGACCTGCCGGTTAGCAACTGAGGACTTAAGTGTTTTCCAGCGTGGGTCCCGGGGACTGCAATGTACTGCCCTGGAGTCGATTCCAACCCACAGTGAGCCTGTAGGGCAGTGGAACCGAACATCCCCTGACTACTGCCGCCTCCCAGCACTCACTCCCGGTTCAGAGGGCAAGGCTTTGCATGACCATGCAGGAGGTATCCTGATTTTTTTTTTCTGTCTCCTCCAGGAAGTCCTCCTTGTTCTGCCCGTTGATCAGAATGGGAGATGTACATGGGAAGGGACTCTGGTCTTGTCACCTTCCAGGGACAGAGGGACTCACACACACCCAGGACTCTTGCTCCCTTGCTCTCTACCTCCCCCAGCACTGCTGCCCCGGTGCCCTCCGACCTCCCCTCTCCCGATCCCACACCCCACGCGCACCCTCCTCTCACCTTGAACTGGCGCCGGAGATTGGCCATCTCATACAGCCGATGCTCCTCGATGCCCCGGCGGCGGCACCACTTGCGTGAGTTTCTGCTCCGCTCAGATTTCACCTGGCGAGGGTGCAGACACCAGGGGGTCAGGGCCTGGCCAGCTCGGAGCGGGGCCTGAAGGCAGGGGGATGAACGCCACCCTTGGAAGGGTGTGAGGCTGGTGGGAGACCTGTCAGGCCCTGTTTGCCTCTTTACTTCTTTCAGGGATCAGCTACAACGCCCCCTCGTACAGGAAGCCCGCTCTAACTGTCCAGGCTGAACCAGGCGCCTTCTCTGGGTCCACCGGCCCCTGTGCACCCTGGGTTACCAGTGTCTGAGGACAGCTATGTCTCCTCCAATGGACTAGGTGCCCCATGAGGGCAGAGCTGGGGTTATTTGGGTCACAGTGTGTCCCCAGCACAGGGCCAAGTTCAGAGCAGGGCTTCTGCTTGGACACAGAGAAGCCCATCTAAGGAATGCAGACCTCCTCGGCAGACGTGACTCACTGCTCAGGGCTCCTCACAGCCCTGGGTGGTCACCCTCAGGTGAGCCCTGTCTGGGGAAGGACTAGTGTGACCCTCCAGCTGAAGGCCCTAACCTCATGACAATGACAGGTGGGTGCCTTGTGGCTGGCCTCACCTGCACCTGGCTCCCGGCCCCCCCTGCATCCAGCACCACCTGCATCCCAGCCCCCCCTGCATCTAGCCCGACCTGCACCCGGCCCCTGGTCCCCCCTGCATCCAGCCCCAACTGCACCCGGCCCCTGACCCCTCACCTGCACCCAGCCCCCACTGCAAACTGTCCCCAGCCCCACCCGCACCCAACCCCAACTGCACCCTGCCCCCAGCCCCTGTCACTCCCCTGCGTCCAGCCCCACCTGCACCCGGCCCCTGGCCTCACCAGCACCCAGCCTCTGCCCCACCTGCATCCTGTCCCACCTGCACCCAGGCATTGAAGACGTTGAAGAGCGTGAAGGGGTCGCCCTGGTCACTCTCTAGGGGCCTCCGGGCGGCCGCACACTCAGGGCTGTTCTGGGCGCTGCGTGTGAAGGGCGACTGGACGCTTAGGGCCGCGGCGATGGTGAGGACGGGCTCGGCCAGGTGGAACACGGAGCCGAGGATCAGCATCTTCCCTGCGGAGGGAGTGGGCAGGGGCTGAGCAGTGCCTGGTCCAGGGGTCCCACAGCTCGCACCCCTCAGGCACAGGGGTCTTTGCTTATGAAAAGATAGCCATGCTCAAATTCACCACGTAACCTGGGGTGAGGGCCTCAGTTTCCCTGTCTGCAAGCCGAGGACAGCACAGTTTCTGTCCCTCAGCAACCTTACCCACACACTACTGGTCTCAAAGGAGTCTAGGCAATGCCGTTTGGCATTTGGTGGCTAACCAAAAGGTTGGTGGTTCAAATCCACCAGTTGTCCCTGACAAGGAAGATGAGGAAGCTGGTTGCTGGGGCGATGACAGCCTTGGAAAGTGGGCCAAGTCTACTCTATCCTCCGGGGTCACTGTCCATGGGGTTCGGTATACTGGTGTCAGGGAGTCCCCAGGGGATACAGTCAAGGGTTCAAAGGTTGGTGGGTTTCTTCTACTCTCACTCTGCTAGTCCAACCTCACCGACCACAGGCTGACTTGAAGTCTAGGCAGAGGTGCGGCCGGAGCTCCCCTCAGGGTGAGGATTCACCGCACACACTCTGGGCATGTCGCCAGGACTGGCCAGGCCCTCAGGGACATCTTGTGTGGTGAAATGTGGGGTCAGTGAAAGAGGGGAAGGCTCTCAACAAGACGGACTGACATGGGACCAATGAAGGCCTCCGTGGACGGCACGGCACCTACCACCTCCACTCCCCGTCCTGCGCTTTATTTTTCTCTCTGTGCCGCTCATGCCATCTGACTTACTGCAAATTCCCCACTGTCTGCTCAACTCCCATTCATGGTGACCCCATGGGACAGAGCAGAACAGCAGCACCCCACCCCCACACCCCTGGTCTCCAAGGTGACTTTGTCTGCAGGGAGTCACACAGCTAAGCCAAAGCCCACGCCTGAGTCACGGTTCGAATCCCTAACCCTACCCCTAACCCGCTAGCTCCTCTGAGGGAGAAAGATGGGCCATTTCCTCAGTGCGGTTAACAGCCGCAGGGGCCGGCTGGAGGGCCAGCTTGGTTCCAGCTCTACAACAGCAATTTGGTTTCAAATCTTTCCCCACGAAGCCGTGTCTCTCCTCTGGAGGTGGCCGGAAAGATCTGAAACCCCTGACCTCTCAGTTTGCAGCGGTGCTCTAACCGCAGCGCCACCAGAGCTCCTTCCTGACCTGCCACAGGCTGAGCTAACTTTTCTGATTTGCTCTCACTAGATGATGAGTCCCAGGGGGACGCAAGTGGTTAACTTAAAGGGCACTGAGACACCTCGGAAGACAGGCCTGGCGGTTTACTCTGGGGAAATAAAAAACAAACACAAAAACCTCAGCTACCTAAAACCTTCTGGAACTGGTTAGTTTTGAGGCCCCTGGAGAATGAGAGCTCTGGTAGCCTAGTGGGTAAAAAGTTGCACTGTCAAACTTAAGGCACGCAGTTCAAATCCACCAGCTGTTCCATGAGAGAAAGATGTCCCATTGCTTTGTGGGCAGGGGTGGGGGGGTCAGTTCTATGAGTCAGTTCTGACTTAACACGCAACAACAGAACGTGAACTCCCCAAAGGCAGGGACTTGCGCCTGTGGCATCTGCGGCCCCAGAAACAGGGCCTGGCACAGAAGAGGCGATCACAAATCTATGAATGAATGAACAGGGCCCGGAGATGGAAGAGACGTGCCGGCTGGTCTCACACCCACCCCAGGAGCCAGTGACACCCCGAGGGGCTCCTCACCGATGACCACATCCACAGGCAGCTGGGCCAGCAGGGAGCCAATGGGCGTGAGGGCCTCCTCACTGTCCAGGGCCCCTTGGTCCCGGAGGTAGAGGATCGCAGTTTCCAGGCTGGCTGGAGGTGGGGGCTCGATGAAGGGGAAGGTTCGGGGGTCCCCGACGTCCATGCTCTTCATCTGAAAGGACAAAGGAAATGAGGTACACATGAGACTGGGGGGCACTGGGGCTGCTCAGCGCTCACAACTTGTGATACACCCCAAATGACCAGGCTGGAGGAGCCTAGGGGATACCCCCCCCATCATTCACACTGTGAAGGGGTGGAAGAAAGGCCACTGTCTGTCTGCTAACCTCCCTGTCCAGCGCTCTGTCCCCCAACTCTGGCCAGTCCTGGGAGTTCCGCCAACACACCTGGTCTTGTGTGTTTTTAAGTTCTGCTCCACATTTCCCCCCACCCTGGCCCAGATCTTCCACTCCGGCCCCTTTTGGAGTGAGTGGTCAGCGGTGGTAGCTGGGCACCATCTAGGCTTTCTGCTCTCAAGGTCTTGGAAGTTGAGGTTCTAGTCCTTAGGACTAATTGCTTATTTGTACTAAAGTTTATTTTTCACTGTGATTTGAGTGAAGGTTTACAAAACAAATTATTTTTTCATTTAATCATTAATAAATATTTTGAGTCTTCGCAATCACTTACTACGCATCAGAGAGCTGGAAAATGACTAGGGATGATAGAAAGAGAATTGATGCCTTTGAGTTGTGGTGCTGGAGAAGCGTGCTGAATATACCATGGACTGCTAAAAGAACGAACAGATTCATCCCGGAGAGAGTGAAGCCAGGCTGCTCCTTGGAGTCAAGGATTCAGAAGCTCTGTCTGACATACTCTGGGCATGTAGCAAGGTGGGACCAGTCCCTGGAAGGGCATCATGCTTGGGAGGGCGGAGTGACAGAGCAAGAGAGGAAGACCCTCAATGAGATGGATTAATTCAGTGACTGGGGTAGTGGAGGTAGGTGTGTCAGAGACAGTAAGATTGGCACAGGATAGAGCAGGGGTTAGGGCTCTTGAATACAGGGTCACTATGAATCACAAGCGAATCGACAGCACATAACAACAACAACAAATACCCACAATGTAACGGCACTTTCCCCACTTCCTCCCTGTATGTCTGGTTTCCACTAGCCCTTCTAGACCTCTTTGTGTCCTCCCATCTTTAGTCAGACTAGGCTGACCATCTCTTACTGGATATTGCCTCTCCTTTCACCCAGTTTAGTACATGCCCATTATCCCTTTGGGATAACTAGGTGCCTCCTACCTACATGGAGCTCTGGAGGTGCAGTCTGTAAGGAATCGTGTCATTAAGCCACAGGCAAAGCCTCGGGGTGGGGGTGGGGGTTCGAATCCACCAGCTGCGCTGCAGAAGAAAAGTGGGCGATGGCCTCCCGTGTGAGTCACAGCCTCGGAAAACTGCCGGGAGGGTCAGCTATGATTCTGCCCGACACACGCCAGCGAGCGTTTCCAATTATCGATTTACTAACTTTGCTCCTTCTCCCTCACTGGTAAGCATCCAAGAATGATTTTCTGCTTTTCCTCCCTTTTTCTTTGTTCCAGATTGAGGGAGACTAATAGATGGCTAATTACATGGCTGTTCTCAAGGTTTTAAGACTCCAGCTGCTTCTCACCAAAGTTGTTGTTATCTTTGTTGTGTACCGTTAAATTGGAACCGATCCACAGCTGACACTCCAGTGGGTTTTCAGAGGCCGTTATTCTCACGGGAGGAGATTGCCCGTCCTTTTCCCATGGAGCAGCGGGTGGCTTTGAACCAGATGCCGTTGGGATTGCAGCGCAGCTTCTTGTCACTAGGCCACCAGAGCTCTCTCACCAAAGCAGGATATAGAACACTGTGTTTGCAGACTAGATTATGCCAACTGACCTTGATGACCCCAAAGGTTATGGTCCCAAAGCTTCACACCAGCAATCATGCCCTGGCTGTTTGGTTATGATTAAGCAGCTCTGCTCCCTGTGGGCTCTGCTCCATACAAGGGTATATTTACAAGACACACTAACATGAGCGTAGAGGCATCACCTACTAAACCCACGATGCCAAGACTGTAAATCTTTACAGATACAGACGCCCCTCTTTCACCTGTACAGCGGCTCGTGGGTTTGAACCACTGACCCTTCTCGTCAAGCTGAGCACTTAACCATCGCACTGCCAGGACTCCTTAAGACTGGTTGCCACGGTCTAGACCCCACCCGCGTCCAGTCCTCCCTCCTGCGTGTCTCACCTGCAGCACCAGTGCGTCCAGGGCCACCCTCCGGCTTTCCGGGACGGGGTAGGGGGCGAAGGCATCGTAGTCTGATTCGGCGTAGAGGCGGAAGCAGACGCCGGGGCCCGTGCGGCCGGCTCGGCCCTTGCGCTGCTCGGCGCTGGCCTGGCTGATCCAGAACTCCTGCAGCCGCTGCAGCTTGGCCTGCGGGTCGAAGCTCATCTCCTTCACCTTTCCTGAGTCGGGAGAAGGTTGTGGCGGTTACGGGAGTGGCTGGGCCACGAATCTCCGGGGTGGCATTTATAGAGTGGGGTAATTTGGTACTTTTATAATCATGTACTTATTCTCAGTGATGTAGCCAGATATGAGCAGCCCCCACAGGAGAGGAGCAGGGCGGGGTGCAAACCCTTAACTGCTCACAGCCCCGATCTGATGTCGGGAAGTATCCTCTGGACGGTGACCAGCAATGAAAACAAGCTTATGGACCCTGTGGCAAAGCTGGCTGGCAGATGAGGATCTTGCCTCTGGCTCTTCACTTCTGCCTCTTGGACGTGAACTGGTGGCCTCAGAGCCAGCAGTCTGCTGTCTCACCCACCCACCTTGGACCCATCATCCTCTGCAGTTTCTCCGTGAATCGGGAGATGCCTCCCTCTCTTTGGAAGCACCTGCTACATGCCGGGGAGGCCCTGGGCAGTGCAAACAGCTAACGTGCTTGGGGCCCTAACCAAAAGGCTAGAAGTTCAAGTCCACCCGGACCTGCCTCAGAACAAGACCCGATCATCTAGTTTTATGAGTCAGTCACTGAAAACCATCCGGAGCGTCACACAAACCACAACGATTTTCTTTCACGACTGCATCACCCAGAAAAGCAGCGGCCTCCCACTGTGACACACTGAGGGCTTCCAGGAGTGGGCAGCCGGCTGCCTGGGCCAAGCTCTGGGCAGACAGAGGGAGAGGACCAAGCCTGTGTGCTGAGCAGGCTGAACGGAAAACACGGTGTGTCATCGCCTCCAAGACCAGCCCCTGTTCACACTGTGTTTAATCACGCTCTCAGTGGACAGGCAGGAACTCACACTCGCTGCTGGCTCCTCGCTGAGCCTGCACTGGGTTTCTGAGGCTGTAAATCACACACGAGGGGCCTGCCCCTGCCCGTCTTTCTCCTGCAGAGCTGCGGGTGGACCCGGCTCACCAGAGAAGCATCAGCACTGGGTCAGCTCCCTACACGCTACCCCCCACCCCCACCCCGAGCTTCCTGTAGACAACAACAGGTTTTAGAGTGCCGGCACCTTAAGATTCAAGCCAACAAGGTAACCAACGTTAAGGGGTTCTTGAGAGGTGCTTATGGTTAGCCCTTCAGACTGTTAATCTGAATCCAGTGGTTCAGTCTAAGCAGAGGTGCCTCAGAGGAAAGGCCTGGTGATCTACTTCAGAAAACTTAGCCTGCAGAGCACAGTGCTGTTCCGACACACACAGGCCAACAGGGTCACCAGCAGTCATCACCGGGCTCTGACACACACAGGTGGACCGGGCCACCGGGAGTCAACGGCCACTGGTTACAGCATTTACCGCGAGACGCTCCACCAGGCACCGTCCTCAGCACCCAAGAGTGCCCCCACCAGGTTATCCTGACAACCTGAGGGCAGGCCTGCCGTTATGCCCATTTTGCAGACGAGCAAACTGAGGCACAGAGTGTGCCAGCACCATGACCCTCATCCACAGCCGGCAAGACACGCAGCCAGGCTGGGGTCCCGAGTCTCCCAACCAGTATGTGACGCTGACATGCCGGCTTGTATTGGGTGGGAGGACAGAAAAGAGAGAGGAGTGGATGGAAAGGTAATGGCAGTGCCATGCAGGAAAGGCAAGCATCCCAGGGGAGGAGAGAATGGCAGAAGGAGGGGATAGTGACTTCAAGATCGAAGGAAGTAGAGGAACAGGTGAAGGCATAAGCAATGTGGACATGTGGAGAGAGGCCGCTCTCCACAGAGAATACAGGACAGACCCCGGAGACACAGCAGGTTGGACTCCAGAACAATGCAATAAGGCAGACGCATGAAATATTTTGGTTTCTCATATATTACACTACATTGAACTATCTATGAATGAAGCCCTAGGAGAGCACAGCAGATTACTGCTGGGCTGCAAACTCGAAGATCGGCTATTGGAATCAACCAGCCACTCCTTGGGAGAGAAATGAGGCCTTGAAACCCGATGGCCGGTCGCCAGGAGCCGAGATCAACTCGACAGCAGAGGCCTGCGTTAGGCTGGGGTAGCTCGTTCTGGGTAACATGACGGAAAATGTCACAATATTCTGAGAATTGCCACCGAGTGACACAGCGGCAGGAAGCGAACAGCACAGGCTGTTCCTGGAAGAATGGCAGGGCTTGCTCAACCCTGGGTTGCCACAAACCTGCCACCATGCATAAGAAAGATGCTGCATCTGCAAAGAGCCAGAAGGTGAAGTAGGAGAGTGAGTGCAAAGACCCCGGGTGAGGCGTGCACCCGGCGTGTCTGAGAAAGACGAAAAGCTTCCTGCTCGGTCTGGGACAAGGGCAGCGGCTGACCCTCCTCTCTGGCCCATGGGGTGGTGGCCGGGGGTGTCCTTACCAGAATCCACCACGAAGCGGATCCCATCGATGGTGACGGAGGTTTCGGCGATGTTGGTGGAGAGGATGCACTTACGGACGCCAGGGGGCGCCACGTCGAATACCTGCGGGGCAGGAAGGTGGACATCAGGGACTTGACTGACCGCTGTGTGTCTGTGGGCTCCATGGGCACATTCTCGGGGTCGCACAGCACCTCATCCTCGTGTGCTTAACACAGCTTCGAGGTCGCCCCCTGAATCATCTTCTCTCCTGAGACCTGGGCTTCTTGCACGCCTCCTCCAGGCAGCCCACAGCCACACCTGAACATCACGCTCACCTTGAACTCGTCTCTCCCTCCTCACTCACCCCCGTGGCTCCCACCCTGCTCGGGCCCCTTCTTTCCCTCCCTCCTCCCTGGTCTCCATCTCATCCCTCTACTTTACAGCAAAAACCTGATGCTGTCTCTCCTCTGCTCAGAACCCTCACGTGTCCCTCGTACCCGTGGGACTGTCTGCTTCTCACTGGGTCCCACGTGGTCCCGTCCCCACTCTCTCTCTTTCTCTCTCTCTGGCATCCCCTTCTGGGGAAATCAGAATCCTAGCCATACTATGCGCAGTGTCCCTGTTACTCCGGCATCTTCTCACCCCAGGCTCTGCACGAGCCCCTCTCTTCTTCATTCAAACACGGTGAGTAAGCTGAAGTTGGCAGAGCATGGCTGCCTGGCCCATCCCACCTGTTCTGTAAATAAAGTTTTATTGGAACGCATCCTCCTTCATCCACAGCCAACGGCTACAGTGAAGCTACAGTTACAACAGAGACCCTGTTGTTACTCGATGCCGTCATGTTGATTCTAATCCATGTGACAAAGAAGAACTATTTCCTATGCTGTCATCTTTATGGAAGGAGCTCTGGTGGCCTAGAGGATGAGGAATTGTGCTGCCAACCCAAAGGCAGGCGGTTCAAATCCAAAAACTGCTCCATGGAAGAAAGATGGGAAATTTCCCCCTGTGTGTATTTACAGCTATGAGTTGGTTTCCACTTGACATCTTTCCAGAAGTTTGCTGCCACGGCTTTCCCCCAGGAAGCTGGTGGTGGGTTCAGACCTCGACCTTCCCGTCAGCAGCCCAGTGCTTAAAACTGTGGCCCCAGGGCCCCTTCCAGGGTTGTAAAATAAAAAAAGAAACCTACTGCCTTCAATTGGAGGGTAAGTATGACCCATTGCGACCCGATGAACAACAGACCAGAACCCTGTTCTATCCTGTGCTATCTTCACACTTCCTGACACATCAGAGCCCACTGTGACAGTCACCGTGTCAATCCACCTGGCCGAGGGTCTTCCTCTCCTTCGCCGACCCTCTATCTTTCTGAGCATCAAGTCTCTCTCCAAGGAATAGCCTCTCCTTACCCTGTGCACAACAGACTGAAGCCTTGCCCAGCTCTGTGCCACCCTCATTCATCACCTCCACTGCGCTCAAGCCCACTGCTGGGGTCGCTGTGTCAACCCATGTGTCCGAGGATCTTCCTCTCCCCTGCCCATCTTTCCAAGTCCAGTGTCCTTTTCCAAGGACCAGCGCCTCCTGACCACACGCCCAGAGGAGTTGAGGTGAAGGCTCTCCTTGCTCTAAGGAACACTGCCGGCTGAACTGTACCAAGACAGACTTGTCTGTTCTTTCGAGAGTCTACGGCATAGTCAACACTCTGCCAGCTCCACAGTGCAAAGGCGTGGATTCATCTTCGGTCCCGTCTTCACGATCCAACTTTCAAACGCGTATGAACCAACTGAGAACATACCATGGCATACCTGACAGGTTGGGCACACTTTCCTTTTTAGAGTGGCACCCATGCTCTTGAGCAGAGGTCTCTGACAGCAGATGTGCCCATAGCCATGTGTCTTTTGCTTTCTTGACTGTTGCTTCCTTAGGTGTTTATTGGGGGGTCCAAAAATATGGAATCTCGGACAACGTCAATCTCTTCTCCACTTCCCATGAGGATGCCTGTTGGTCCGGTGAGGAGGAGTTTTGCTTGCTTTATATTGAGGTATAATAGTCCATACCGTATAGTCTCGGCTCTCCTTCAGTCAGTGCTTCACGTCCTCCGACCTTTCAGGAAGCAAAATGACCCTAGGAGCCTGGGAGTGAGACTGAGTGAACCTCTCTCTCCACAGTGCCTTCCAGCCCGGAAGCTTTATGGAAGCGGACTGCCGCGTAACTCTGCTGCAGAGAGACAGCTTATAGCCTGCAAGACGGAAAAGATTTACGCTAGCCCTTTACAGAAGGGCACACTGGTGGCTCGGTGGTAAGGAACTATGCTGTCAATGCAAAGGCACATGGTTCGACTCCACCAGCTGTCCCACAGGAAGAAGACGGACAATCTCCTCTGGTGTGATTTACGGCCTCTGGAAACCCACTGGAGGGTCAGCTACGGGTTAGTTCTGACTCAGTGGTACTAAACAACAACTTGTCAAGAAAGTCTGCCCATCTCTGGCTTAGAGCATGGGCTCTGGTGCAAAGCCACTTGAGTTTGAATCCTTGCTCTGTGAAGCTGTGTGTGAGTCTGCACGTTACTGTATCCCACTTCCCTAAGCCTTGTTTTTCCACCTGCCAAACACGCTAACAGACCTGCCAGATGTGGTGGCTGTGAGATGAGATGTGTATGGAGAGCAGAGCCCTGACCTGTTTATCACACCTAATCTGGAAAGTTCTCTCTGTCCTTTCACTACACTCTGGCTGTCTCAGATCTCGGCCTCGACCAGTCTCCTCCTCTGGAAAGCCTTTCCTGAATCCACCAAGATTCTGGGTGCCCGGAGACCCTGTTTCTTTCCTGAAGGTTAGTAAAACTGTTTGTCTGCACCAATATGCCAGCAGCCACAGAGGGTAAAGGTCACATCTTGGCAGCCCTGAGTCCTAAAGCCCCCATCTCAGGGGGAGGCGCTGGGGTGGTGCCACTGAGCACCACTGTGGGACCGGAAAGGTGAAGACTGGGGGACTTCAAGGTCAGCCACCAAGATGGTGCTCACCTCCTGTAATTCACGCCCTTACCGAGGCCCTCCCCACCTCGCAGGGCAGAGATGCTGAGACCAGAAGAACTAGCTACAGCTGCTGACTGCTCTGTAAGGGAATACAATAGGAGGTCCTGGAGAGTGTGCAAAGAAAAACATGAAACACTGAAAAGAAACAAAGTCCAGGCTTGCTGGTGTGACAGAGACCAGTGGAAGCCCTCAGACTTTTGGTTCTCAGCCTCTCTTCAAGCCAGGAGCTGAAATCAGCCCCACGGTTCAACTTTCAGCCATTCAATCAAAGGGCCTACAAGGTGAACAATAACACAAGGGAGGTATGAGTTCCCCGGAACAATCAGACCACACGACCAAAGTGCAGCATTTGTCCAGAGATAAACCTTAGTTCGGTCACTATATACTGCAGGCGACTCAATGGCACAGAACAATAACACACTATGACAGGTTTGAATGCAGGAGTGGTGTTCACTTTCTAAACAACATGTCTACAGAAACTCTATGAACTTTGATAAATGTCGATAATTGTAGAGGGGCTTCAGGCCTTTTGTTCATAGGGTCACTATGAGTCATGTTCAACTTGAAGGCAATCAACAACAACAACAAAGTTTAGGTGATAGGAAGGGGTGGGAAAGAAGGACAGAAGGAAATGAGAATATACGGAGCCAGTGGGAAGAAAGGTACCACACCACGGGATCTGTAATCAATGTCCAGGGACGTAAAAGTGTGTGGAATGTTGAACAGAAAGCCAATGTGCTCTCTGAAGTTAAATTCAAATCACATAAAAGGTTGTTTTCAGAAAATATAAAAAGAAATTCTAGGGGGTCAAACCCTGTCACACAGGATCACCACGAGTGGGAACTGACGCAATGGTACCGTCAAAAGCAATTCCTGTGGCAAGAAGCCGCAACTACAATCCCAGAGGTGCACGGTCGAATCCACCAGATGCTCTGCCGGGGAAGGAGGGACAATCTCCTCCTGTACCAGTCAGATCTGATTTGACGGTACACGCACACAAAAATAATAAAATGTAAAAAAACAAACAAACAACAATTCCTTTGTCCAGCACGTGCCCCTGGAATGCCCTCCTCTAACTGGAGCTGCTCCCATGTCCTCTACCTCACTGGAAGTTCTCCCTGGCCCCTGCTCTCCCATCCAGAGGAGGTGAGGGGCCATCTCTGCCCTCCACCTCACCTGTCCATAGCTGCCCTGCCTCCTCCTGCCTCCCAGGGAGAAGCCTGTCTGCCCCCCTCAGCCGGCCCCGGCCTCCTCCGTGTGTGTGTGTGTGTGTGTGTGTGTGTGTCACCTTGTCCTGGTCGGCCACAGAGAGCGTGCTGTGTAGTGGCAGCACCACCCAGCGCTGCGTGTGGTTGGCGTAAGTCTGCGCGGCCTCCAGCACGATGCTGATCTCGGCCATGCCACTGAGGAAGACGAGGAGGTCGCCCCGCTCCTCAGGTGGGTACTTGTTGTCGATGGCCTCCATCACCCTCAGGAAAGGCTGCGGGTCCAGCTTCTCTGACTTGGCTGCGGCCGGCTCTGCTTCTGGGGGCTGGTAGACGACCTGCGATGAGACAGAGTCCACGCTGTCACCTCCAGGGAGGGGCACTGGGGCACTCTGAGCAAAAGTCCTATAAGTCTGGAAGATACGGCAGCAAAGATAGGGATCTCTCACACGACACTCAGATAGCATCATCTGAGGAGGAAGGATCAAAAAGCATTAAAAGAATTAGGGACTTAATTGTGTCATTGAAAATATGTGTCAGGGGGCCCTGGGGGCCCAGTGGGTAAGGAGCTGCACTGTCAACCCAAAGGCAGGAGACCTGTCTCCACTCGCTGCTCCACGGGAGAAAGGCAGGCAGTTTCCACCCATGTGAGTCGCAGCTTCTGAAAAACTGGAGGGTGA
Organism: Elephantulus edwardii; assembly: GCF_000299155.1. Lineage (NCBI taxonomy): Eukaryota > Metazoa > Chordata > Mammalia > Macroscelidea > Macroscelididae > Elephantulus > Elephantulus edwardii. The sequence goes on along the minus strand of NW_006399986.1, from coordinate 1,238,794 downwards.
GCTATGAGTAGGTTCTCAACAGCCAGGTATGTGTTATAATCTCTGTGGTTAGGATTCCATTTAGGAATAATTTGTCTCGGTCATTAATGGGACAGGTTTAGTGTAGGGTGTGTCTTGAGAGAATGGCTTATAAAATATAAAAGGAGCAGATGAAACAAGCAGAGATGGGGGAAGATGGATGGCAAGTGACAAGAACCAGGAAATAAGGAGGAGGGGGATACGGTCAGATACTAGGCAGTAGCTGTGGCCAATTATCAGGGTGACCAGATGCCAGGTAGGTGGGGGCATGGCCAGAAACCAGGCAGCGGTTGTGGTCAAACACCAGACATAACCAGCTACTGGGCATGAAGTGGGGTATGGACATAAGGCTGGGGCACTGCCAGACAGCAGACAGGAGGTGAGGGCGTCGCCAGACACTTGAGAAGGGGTAAGGGTGTGGCCAAACAGCAGACAGGAGGTGGGGGCATGGCCAGACAGCAGACAGGGAGTGGGGGCATGGCCAGACAGCAGACAGGGGGTGGGGGCGTGACCTGACATCAGATAGGAGGTGGAGGCGTGACCAGACAGCAGACAGGAGGTGGGGGCGTGACCAGACATCAGACAGGGGTGGGGGCGTGGCCAGACAGCAGACAGGGGTGAGGGCGTGGCCAGACAGCAGGCAGGGGGTGGGGGCGTGGCCAGACAGCAGACAGGAGGTGGGGGCGTGGCCAGACAGCAGACAGGGGGTGGGGGCGTGACCTGACATCAGACAGGAGGTGGGGGCGTGGCCAGACAGCAGACAGGGGTGGGGGCGTGGCCAGACAGCAGACAGGGGGTGGGGGCGTGGCCAGACAGCAGACAGGGGGTGGGGGCGTGACCTGACATCAGCCGGGGTGGGGGCGTGGCCTGACATCAGACAGGAGGTGGGGCCGTGGCCAGACATCAGACAGGGGGTGGGGGCGTGACCTGACATCAGACAGGAGGTGGGGGCGTGGCCAGACAGCAGACAGGAGGTAAGGGCGTGGCCGGACACCAATGGGGGGCGTGGCCGGACACCAATGGGGGGTGTGGCCGGACACCAGGGGAGGCTGTGCTATCAGTGAAGCAGCTGGCACTGACCGTGATCGGGAAGAGCCTGCCGGGCACCTGCACCACCGGGGCGCCCCCGAAGTAGTCGGAGAAGAGGGCGATGTTGATGGTGGCCGACATGAGGACCACCTTGAGGTCCGGCCGCCTTGGCAGCAGGCGCCGCAGCACGCCCAGGAGGAAGTCGTTGTGAAGGTGCCGCTCGTGGACCTCGTCCACGATCAGCACCTGGTACTGGGGCAGGTGGGGGTCCCGCTGGATCTGCCTCAGGAGCAGCCCCACCGTCAGGAACACGATCTTGGTGGCCGCCGATCGCGTGCTCTCGAAGCGGATCTGGTAGCCGACCTGCAGGGGGGACATGGGCAGAGACCTGAACTGTCCACCTGCCGGTGTGGGGTCAACTCCGACTCACAGCGACCCCGGCAGGGCAGGGCAGAGCTGCCTCACGCTTTCCAAGGCCGTCACGTCCACAGAAACTGACACCCATCTTTCCCCACAGAGCTGCTGGTGGGTCCGAACCAATGACCCTTAGGGTGGCAACCCAGCACTCAACAGTTCGGCCACCGCGAGCCCTCAGAGGCAGCTGTGGGAATTCCCAGTCTGTAGCCCGATGGTCTGGACCTGGACACACCAAGCTTGTGGCTGGATCTGAACTGAAGGAGCCTCGTAGAAGACACTTGAGTTTTGGTAGTGCTGTGGGTAAGGCGTTTGGCTGTTAACAGAAAATGGGTAGTTTTGATGGGCTTTTGCACAACGAGAGATTGTGAGGACACGCAGGGCTGGGCAGGGTTTGATTCTGTTTTAAGCAGGATTGAAGGGCACGGTGAGGGCAGCAGTGGGCCCACGTGTGTCAGGAAGTGTGAGGGTGACACAGGACACGACAGGTTCAGATCTGCTGTTCAGAAGGTCACTATGAGTCACACTTGACTCCACAGCACCTAACAACCACCACCATCACCTTTATGGAGTCCACACACTACCCTCCTCCCACCGCCATGGCCTCGGAAGTCCAGCAGCCACGGCTGCGTGCGACCCCACGGCCTCAACCAAGGCCACAAAGGAACCAAGAACACGAGTAAGCTGAGGCCCAGCCGCCACAGGCGATTCACCGAGCACACCAAGCGCGTGCCGGACACGACCCGGGAGGTGTGCGGCTTCCTGAAATATGAGCACTGAGCCATGGAGCTGCTCAAGGTCTCCAAGGACAGGTGGGCCCTCAAGTTCATCAAGAAACAAGTGGAGACACACACCTGCGCCAAGAGGAAGCAGGAAGGACCCAGCAATGTCCAGGCCACCATGAGGAAGGCCAAGGAATACAGAGTGGGCCCCACTGTCCCCCAAAGCCCTCACCCATCGGATGTAATAAAATGTTAACAAACGAGAAACAATCTCTACAAAGCTGACTGGCACACCTTTCTCCTACAGGGTACCTGGTGCATTTGAACCACCAAAGTATTATCAATCAACCGGCTGCCGAATGCTTAACCAAGGTGCTAGGATGACAGCTCCAGAAATCGTCTCTCAAGAAACGTCCCCATTCTTTTGTTACAGCTGCTTGAAAGAGAGTGAGCAGCATGTCACACGTTTCCAGGCGGCTGCTGTTAAGACTGCGTGACTGGGTGATGGAGTATCTTTGGCATTTGGATGGCACACAAGTCAAGTCGCAGGCAGATTTCTAGAACCCTCGCTGAGTCACAGGGAAGTGCTTTTGTAACTTTAACTGGTACCGCCATCTGGACAAGCAACTTACTTCCCAAGTGCGGGCCCCGTCTCCCTACAATAGATCTTGAGATCTTGTTTTTGTTTTTTTGTTTGTTTGTTTTGTTTTGTTTTTTTATTTTTGTGTGTGTGTACCGTCAAATCAGATCTGACTGGTACAGGAGGAGATTGTTCCTCCTTTTCCCGGCAGAGCATCTGGTGGATTCGAACCGTGTGCCTCTGGGATTGTAGTTGCAGCTCCTTGCCACTAGGCCACCAGAGCTCCCCTAGATCTTGAGATCTTAACCTGTGTAAAGACGGGTCCTGGTGAAGCTCTGGCTGTTACGAAAAGCCAGGGATTGGCAGGCTGAGGCCACAGACCGCTCTCCAGGGGGAGATGCAGCCGTCTGCCTGCTCTCCCAAGGACTGCAGCCTAGAAGACCCCATGGGCACTTTTATTCTGTCTGAGTGGGAACTGCCTTGGTGCCAAGGGGTTGATGTTGCTGTCAGATCTGAACCCTGCCCTGCCCTGGGCCACCCTCATCATCTCTGACATTCGAGCCCACTGTCACCGTCACTGTGCCAGCCCATCTTATCGTGGGTCTTCCTCTCTTTCTCCGACTCTCCACCTTGCCTGGCGTGACGGGTACCTACAGGTACGACCCTTTCAGAAAGAGACGAACGCTGGTGGCACTGTGGCTAAGGCACTCGCTTTCTAACCAACAGGTGAGGTGTTTGAACCCACTAGGCACTCTGAGGGAGACAGATGCGGGTCTTCTCCCATGAGGGTTTACAGCCTGGGAAACAGATGGAGGACTGGCACGAGCGTGTAGTGGGCGGCTCTGGAGAGCGTCAGTGATGCTCCATTTAAAGCACTGGGCTGCTAACTCAAAGGTCAGCAGTTTGAAGACACCAGTTGGCCTGGGGGAGAAAGCAGCGTCAGTCTGCTCCTGTAAAAATTCACAGCGTGGGAAACCCTGTGGGCATTTCTACTTTGTCCTCCGGGGTCTGTGTCAGAGTCAACCTGAAGGCAGTGGGTTTGCTTAGGTTTTGATTTTGGGGTGTGTGGAGAGGTCACGATGAGATCCACAAAAGTAACTCAAATACAGATGTCACCCTGACTCACCTGCGAGCCGTACTGACTGAGGCTCTCGAAGCCGACGCGCTTGGCCAGGGAGATGCAGGCGATGCGTCGGGGCTGCGTGCAGGCCACGTGGCTGAAGCCGGCGGCCAGCAGGTACTGGGGCACCTGAGTGGACTTCCCGCAGCCCGTGTCCCCTGCCACCACCACCACCTGGTGTTCCCTCAGCGTCTGCAGGATGCGCTTCCCGTACTGGGCGATGGGCAGCGCCACACGCTCCCGCTGCAGCTTGGCCAGGCGCCCGAAGGCCTGCTTCTGGCCAAAGTCCAGGTAGTGCAGCAGGGCCCGGCGGAACTCGGACACCCTCTCGGGGGGCACACGCCGGGCCAGCTCCCGGGAGGTGCGAGGGTCAGGGCCCAGCACCGAGAGGTTGATGCGGTAGCGGGCGTCATAGGTGCAAGGCAGGTCTGCCAGCGCCGGGATGCTGTGCCTGGGGGGCCTGGGGTCTCTCTCCTCCTCCTTCTGGGCTGTCCTGAGAGTCTGGAACCTCTGCAGACGCTCAAAGAAGGCCCAGAACTTCTGGCACTCCTCGGAACCGGGGCGGAGTGAATCCTCGTCACCGAAGAAGGCATCCTCCAGGAGACGGCGTGTTTCTGGACGGTTCCAGTCCCAAGGCTCCGGGGCCTCTTCCTCACGGGGTGCCCGGTGGTGATCTCGGGGACCTCGACCCTCCTTAGTTCTGGGCGGGGACATCTCACATAGCACTAGGCTGTCAGAGGTCCAGCCTCAGTTCTGATCGCCTACCAAGTAGTCTCATCCGTTCCCCTGCTCCGAGGTGGCAGTGGGATGCTGCATGCAGTCAGGGAACCGTATCCTTGCTGTCTGCAAACAGGGACCCTGTCCTCTTCAGAGAGCCGAGTTCCTTCCTCATTGGGGGAGCAGAACCACTAGGGCTTTGGCCGAGCTGATGCCCCTCTCCACCTCTGGAGCGACCTCCTGGATGGACACAAATCTACAGAGGAGACAGAAGACATTCATTCACGGATTTGTAACAATAACTTTCCTGAACTCAGAGCACTGAATTGAAACTCTGTAGCCTCTAAAAAAAACCCCAGATTCACTGCCATTAAGTCAGTGTGACCCCGAGGACAGAGGAGAGCTGTCCTATAGGGTTTCTGAGCCTGTAAATACACACACACACACACACACACATATATATTTAATATATATATATTTAATATATATATATTTAATATATATAAATATACATATTGTT
>NW_006399986.1:1226875-1233280 GCF_000299155.1 Elephantulus edwardii | reverse complement strand
ATAAGCTAAAGAAACTCTATTAAGGGGCTCCCAGGCAGGATTCTCTGGTCTGCACTTACCTGCAGAGAAAGAGGCAAGAGAGCCAGACCAGGGAATACCACACCTGTAAATCTTTATGCGGGCAAACTGCTTCATCTTTTTCCTGAAGGCGGCTGGTGGGTTCAAACCACCAACCTCTCAGTTAGCAGCCCAATGCTTAATCCACTGTGCCGCCCAGGCTCTTTATAAAAGGATGGATTTTGGTATGTAAAACGGACTATCCTCAGCCTTCACAGAGCTCATGGTCACTGGAGATAGACATGGCACCAGTGACAATAATCCAGGCTGATGGGCTGTGATGGGGAAGTCCAGGAAGCTGGGGGTGGGGGGCTGAGGGGTGCAAGAAGCAAACCCTGATTGTGTGCCGGAGGGCAAGTGTGATATTTGTCCTCTAGAGATAATGAAAGCAATCACACAACCAGTCAAGGCCAGATTAGTGCTCTAGTAACATGACAGAAATACGGGATAAGGACAGAGATGAGGGAGAATGACAAAAGTTAGGTGATTCTTCTAAATCCAGACACTGGGGTTCAAGATATCTGGGCATCCCTGGAAATGAAATGCAAAATTTGGTACATCCTGTGTTATGCATAGAAGCTATAGGGTAAACATTAAGCTAAGCAAAAGATTGGCTGTTCAAACCCCACAGCAGCAGGTCCAGAGGGGAAAGAGGCTGTCCCACCCATCAGGTACGATTTACAGCCTTGGAAATTCTACAGGTGCAGTTAAGTCTGTCCTATGTGGTCAGGAGGCAGTTCTGGTTTTTTTCTTGGTTTGGTGTTAGGGATAAGGAACTCTGGTAGTATAATGGTTAGCGTGTTCAATTACTAAACCAAAGGTGTGTGTTCGGACGCACCAGAGGCCCTATAGGAGAAGTCACTCTGCTTTCATAACAATCGGCAGCCTTGGAAAGCCTATGGGGCCGTTCTGCTCTCTCCTACAGGGTCACCAGGAGATGGGATCAGAGCAGTGGGTTTGCTTTCTTTGGAGTGGGGTCTCATGTGGGTTCCCTGCCTGGCATACCCTGCTCCTGATAACGGCCCCCTCTTTCCTTTGGAAAACAGCCCTTCCCTGACTCCACATGACTGCAGTGACCTGAATGTCAGGAAAGTTACACTGGTTGGGCTAGGGACAAAGGCCTGGTTAACTGTGCTATACCTGCTACTGGTTGTTGTCAAGTTGTCCCCTCGTACATGGCGCCCGTGTGCACAACAGAACTAAACACTGCATGGTCCTGCTCCATCACCAGGATTAAGACTGTTGTGATCCACAGCGGTTTTGTTAAAAGCACAGCGCCAGGCCTTTCTTCCTGGTTTCTTAGTCTGGATGCTTAAATGAAACCCGTTCAGCATCAACGGCATCAGCATCACAGCAACACACCCCCCTTCCACTGGCAGACAGGTGTTTGTAGTGTACAAGGGGTCAGTATAGAACGAGGCTGTCCTGCAGGGGGGGTGAGAATTCTATCACAGAGTCATCACCACCCTGGTGTTGGGTGCTATCCGGTGAGCTCCGGCTGACAATGAGACCAGGAACTGTAGGATGAAGCCCCATCCCACCCTGCACCAGCCTCACAATCTCTTGCTATCCTTATGTCCACTGCTGCTCTCACTCCGTCAATCTTTCTTTTACTTTGTACTTTACCAGTCTGGCCTCGTGGGCAAGAAGTGGCACTGCCAATCCAAAGGCAAGCAGTTCAAATCCATCAATATCTCAGTGGAAGAAGGATGGGTGACATCCTGTCAACGTGATTGACAGCCTCTGGAAACCTGCTGGAAGGTCAGCTGTGAGTTGGTTCAGATTTGAAGGCATATCAAAACAACTCTATCAAGCATGGTGTCTTTCTCCAGGGACTAGGTCCTGCTGATAATACACTCCAAAAGACAAAACACTTGCCATCATCATTTTATCCACCTTGGACCACTGAAATGGTAAAGAGCTTGCCTGGTACAAAGAAGCTAAATGTACCACCACAACAAGATAAAGGTAAACAACCCAATTGAAAAACGGGCACAGGATATGAACAGATACTTCATTGAAGAAGACATTCAGATGGCCAACAAACACATGAAGAAATGTTCAAAATCCCTAGCTCTAAGAGAGTTGCAAATCAAAACAACTATGAGATATCATCTCACCCCAGAAAGAACAGTAAAATTTAACAGAATAGAAATCAACAAATACTAACAAGGTTGTGGAGAAACCGAAACACTTATTCACTGTTGGTAGAAGTGTAAAATGGTGCAACCACTGTGGAAGGTACTGTGGCGCTTTCTCAAAAAGTTTCAAATTAGTAATACCATTTCACCCAGCAATTCCACTACTGGGAATATACCCCAAGAGACCCTAACTGACACCCAAGCAGATATATGCACACCCATGTTTACCGTGGCTTTGTTCACAATGGCAAAGAGTTGGAAACAACCTAAGTGCCCATCAACAAACGAATGGATAGTGAAGCTCTGGTATATTCACACAATGGAAGGAATACTATGCTACACTGAAAAACAAGACACTCATGCAATATTATTAAAAATGGGTGACCCTGGAGGACATTACGCTGAGTGAAATATCTCAGTCACAAAAAGGACAAATACTGCACAGGGCCACTTGTAAAACAGGACTGACATCGGGGTTGGGGGGAGACTGAGAAAGATGGGATAAATAATGTATACTGCATTGAAACAGATGAGGAAGCAGCTAAATGATAACTAGTATTCAAGTCTCCATAGATGACCAGGAGAGCAAACAGTCTCTGTCCAAGTTATCTGGACCATTTAACTTGGAGTAACTTACACTGCAATGCCACAGTTTAACTTCTGAATGGTATTAACATCAAAGCCACTGCTGTGGAATCCATTTCAATGCACAGTGACCCTAGGTACTATGAAGAAGTGCATCCTATGGTTTTTCCCTGTCATCTGAACGAAAACAGATTGCCAGGCCTTTCTTCCACAGCACTGCTGGTTGCGTTCAAACTGCCAGCCTTTGACTGCTTCACTCGGGTATCTATCTATGCAATCCTCTGTGTCTGCAGGGTCATCCTGGAATACTGAATATATCATGGACCTCCAAAGGAACAAACAGATCTGTCTTTCAAGCGTAGCCACGATACTCTTTACAAGAATGGATGGTGAGACTTCATTTCATGGACTTTGGGGCCTGGAGGACATCATGCTTGGTAAAGTGAGGGTCTGCAAAGAAAGAGGAAGACCCTCAACCAAACGAGCTGACACAGTGGCTACTTGTAACGATTGCGAGGATGGTGGTACGTGACCAGCAGTGTCCCCAACTGTTACACACGGGGACCTGAGGTCAGCAGCAACCACACAGCAGCTAAGAACAACTTGGAGGAGGTGGGTTGCCAGGTCTTTCTTCCGCCGAGCTGCTGGGTGGGTTCCAAGCCCCCAACCTTCTCGTTACCACTCAATCATTGCGCCACCAGGGCTCTTTAGAAAATAAATAACCTTGCCAAACGTGCTTTCATTTAGGATTTCCACTTTCCTTCCTTTAAGCAGCGCTCCCCTAGTTTCCCTCCACCTCCCTAAATGCCTGGTGCAAATAGATTTCTCTCAGCCTCGGCGCCTCTGTGAGCCTCTCTCTAGAGGGTTCCCCGCAGCCTGTTGACTTCATTCTGTTTAATTTTCTGATTCTTGACTTTCTCAACCTCCCTCGGTTTCCCAAGCGTCTTTCTGATCCTCGTTTCTTAGGGTCTGTCATGGACGTTCAGGCTCCATTTCCGCCCACCTCTCTCAGGCTCTAGACCTCCTTTCACATTATTTCATTTCTGAATTTCTTGCCACAATGAAATTCGGTTGAAAATAATCCCAGGCAACAGCCCAACCTCGGCTGATGCGCCACTAGTCCCCTCACCTCTCTATCCACTGAGCGCACATCAACTTCCGGTCCCGCTTGCGAGACGCCAAATTGCGCATGCGCGTCTGTCCTCCTGGGCTAGTCGAGCCCCGCCCACAACACGGAGAGGCGGAGCCAACCCGGGCGGACTGGCGGGCGCCCATGACTCGTTCTGCGCCTGCGCATAGTCTGCTTTGGCCCCGCCTGGTTTAGTGACAGCCTCGGAGGTCGCTGCGCCCTCTAGAGACAGCCTGAGGCATTGCATCTGGGACTTGGGAAGCGCCTTTTCACCTGCAGCTGGAAATCATCTATGCATCCGAGTGTTAAAGCAAGTAGTGAGATACTGTCTGTTAAAATAGTCCTGCTCCTACAGCCAGGAGAGGATAAAAGAGAGAAATTGGACCTTCTAAGAGTCAAATCCCTACGCACGTCAAAAAACTTCTCCAACAGGATAAGAAGGAAAAACACAGACTGGGGAAAAAAATATTTGGCAATGACATATCTGATAAGGGACTTACAGCTAAGATTTATAAAATTCTCCAGCCTCTCAATAAGAAAAAGATAAACAACTCAATCACAAAATGGGCACAGGATATGAATAGGCACATCAGCAATGAAGATATTCAGATGGCAAACAAATACATGAAGATATGTTCAAAATCCCAACTATCAGAGAGAAGCAAGTCAAAACAACTGAGATATCTTATCCAAGAAACAAAAGCAAAGTTTAATTGGACAGCAAACAACAAATGCTGGCGAGGTTGTGGAGAGATTGGAATTCGTTGCTGGGGGAATGTAAAATGGTTCTACTATGGAAGGTTGTCTGGTGCTTTTCCCAAAAAAGTTGGAAATAAAAATGCAGTTTGACCCAGCAATCCCAGTACTGGGAATATACCCTAATGAAATCAGAGCCACAGCTCAAACAGATATATGCACACCCATATTTATTGCTGCGTTATTCACAATAGCAAAGAGATGGAAGCAACCCAAGTGCTCCTCAACAAACGAATAAATAAGGGAGCTCTGGTGGGCTAGTGGCAACAAGCTGCGCTGCAATCTCAAAGGAGTAAGGTTCGAATCCACAGATATTCTGCTGGAGAAGGAGGGGCAATCTCCCCCCATGCCAGTCAGATCAGATTCAACAGTACACAACAATACAAAAAAAAAAGAAAAGAAAAGAAAAGAAAAACTATAATAAGTTCACACAATGGAATATTATGCAGCATTGAAAAACAATGAAATAGTAAAGCATTACACAACATGGGGGAGTCTGGAGGACATTATGCTAAGTGAAATATTTCTGCCACAAAAGGACAAATACTGCATAGCACCGCTGTTATAAAATAGGACAGACATGGGGGGTTGGGGAGAGAATGGAAGAAGAGTGAATAGATAATGAACACTATTAGATCAGATGAGAGGAAGAACTGTCTGAAAGGAATATATGATTATGGGAAGCCAAACTTTATACCAAATATTACATGAAAACCCTTGTTCAGGAATTGAAGGAATTACAGATTATATAAATTAGGATTTCTCTTGTGGCAGATCCCAGAAAATGAGCTGTTTGTTTCCTGCAGACAGGAGACAGCAAGGAGCCCCCCTACAGAAGGAGTGTTACTTCCTGAGCTAGAGTTCACCCTGAGGCATCCAGGCAATCCTTAACAGATTCTTGAGTTTGCTAACCCCTCCCTCCTAAGTCAAGCAGAAGCTTTTCAATAGAAAGAGCTTGGCTTCATTTGCATTGAATTCTCTTTGTGATTTACTTCCAGATAATTTTCAATAAAGATACAGAGAAGCTTGGCTTGGGGTCTTCAGTGGAGAACTGCTGGCCCCCTGTTTTATGCTCTCTGCTCTACCTCATTCCTAGCTGTCTGTCTCATTATTAATAATTAAAAAAATTATTCCATCATTTGGGACCCTCGGTCTGCAACATAAGATTATGCATTCTACGAATGAGAACTATCTGGAACAACAGGTGCATTTCAGGGTGGACTGGGAAATGGGGAGTGGTGGGGGAGAAAAGGGGCAATAATGAATTCAAAAGGAATTTTAAAAATCAGAAAAATTAGGGGAGCTCTGGTGGCCTAGTGGCAAGAAGCTGCACTGCAATCCCAGAGGTGCATGGTTCGAATCCACCAGATGCTCTGCCGGGGAAGGAGGGACAATTTCCTCCTGTACCAGTCAGATCTGATTTGACGGTACACACACACAAATAATAATAAAAAAATTTTAAAAAATCAGAAAAATTAAAAGTCGTGTGATCACGCTCTTGATGCATCATTAGTTAGTGACTATATTAACAAATAATTTCTCTGAGCTGCCAGAGGTCAGGGGCCGTTTCTGTCTTGGGTGTCGTGTCTTTCCAGCACTTAGCACCGGACCGGATTCTTAGCTGACGATCCTAAGTGCCCGTTGAAAGTATGTCATGTTAATGAGACCATCCTAAAGAAAGAAAGGAAGAAAGGAAGGAAGGAAGGAAGGAAGGAAGGAAGGAAGGAAGGAAGGAAG
>NW_006399986.1:1224209-1226775 GCF_000299155.1 Elephantulus edwardii | reverse complement strand
AGAAAGAAAGAAAGAAAGAAAGAAAGAAAGAAAGAAAGAAAGAAAGAAAGAAAGAAAGAAAGAAAGAAAGAAAGAAAGAAAGAAAGAAAGAAAGAAAGAGTATGTCATGGACGTGAAGGAGAAAAGTGAGTCTTCTGAAGTTCTAGACAGTCCTGCCATCGAAGTCCTGAGCTGCAGTTTCTTCATTTATTATCGGGGCTGTTGTGTTAGTTGCCGTCTTAGGGGCTCACTGCAGGCCGTGCGCAGCAGGACTATAGCATCGTCTATTCCTGTGCAGTCGAAAATATCATTGGTGTGTTGCTTGTGCCTTCCATACTTTCCTAACACCTTTCTGCTCCTCAGTGAGGAAAGCACGCTCGGTCCTGTCACGAGCACACCTAGCACATGTAGAGCCATCATAAGCTCTGCTGACATGTTTTGGTTTTGACAACCTCATGAGAACTTGGAGAGGGGCATCATGTTTGGCAGTGTGGAGGGGCGGCGAAGGAGAGGAAGACCTTAGATGAGATGGATCGATTCTGTGTCTGGAGTGGTGGGAATAAGTGCGTTTGAGATGGCTAGGTTGGCACAGGATAGAACGGTGTTAGAACTCTTGTACAAGCAACTCGATGGCACATAACAACAACAACATGAGAACTTTAGGTCTCATAGCATGAACCCCTCTTACTTGGTCCTGCACACACAACATGCAGATTTTGGTGCTTTTCCAACCTTCTTGGTATAAAGGAAAACAATTCCGTTACCAGGAGTTTGGGACAGCCTAGCTTTGTTAGGGGCTGTATTCTAGGACAGCCTACGACGGTAGATCAGACGCTGGACCACTTTGAATGCCTCTCGTCTCCAGAAGAGGAGCAATTGTGTTTTTGAATGACTCCCAACCCAGAAGGCTCACCTTCTAGCACCGTGTCAGACCGTAAACCGTAGAGTTATAGATGTGATCCACAGAATCTTCACTGGCTAATTTTCAGAAAGGGATTCTCAAGTTTTCCTCTTCGTCTGCCTTCATCTAGAAACTCTGCTGAAACTTATCTACCACGAGTGATGATCCTGGTGTTGGAAATGCTGATAGCACAGCTTCCAGCATCATCGTAACCCATAAGCCACAAAGCTAGTGGTCTCCACTTATAGCATGGCTAAGATATTTTACCTTGCATAAAAGTTGGAAAGAATAACTAAAAGACTGTGCATGAGTTATGTAAGCTTTACTCTGTTCACTGTTAACAGCTTCAACTGGCTTGGCTCCACAATCAACACTCTTGCTACCAGCAGCCAAGAAAGCAAAAGATAAATTACATTGGAAAATCTGCTATCAGGGGCCTCTTCAGAGTACTAAAGAACAATGAAGTCAGTATGGAGACTAAGGTGCACCTGATCCAGGCCTGGGTCTTTGCAATTACTTGCTATGCATCGGGGATCTGGACAATGACAAAGGATGATAGAAGAAAAATTGAAACCTTTGAGTTGTGGTGCTGGAGAAGAGTACTGAAAATACCATAGACTGCTAGGAGAACAAACAGGTTCACCCTAGAGAGGATGAAACCAAGCTGCTCCTTAGAGGCAAGGATTTTGAAGCTTTGCCTCACATACTTTGGGCATGTTGCAAGGAGGGACTAGTCCTTGGAAAAGGACATCATGCTTGAAATGATTGAGGGACATCATAAGAAAGGAAGACCCTGGATAAGATGGATTGACTCAGTGACTGGGATAAAGGGAGTAAGTGTGTCAGAGACAATTAAATTGGCGAAGGATAGAGCGGGATTCAGAGCTGTTGTATATAAGGTTTCTAAGAGCCACAAGTGACTCCATGACATATAACAATGACAACAATATCTGTGGATAGTTATTGTCAAGCTGGTTCTGACTTCTTAAATCATCGATTGAATTGTGTGTCCCCGATACCAGCAGTCAGGAGATCAAGAAATATATTACACTGGGCAAGTCTGCTTGCTGTCCAAGACCTCTCAAAAATAGTGAAGAGCAATGATGTCAACTTGAACACTAAGATCTTGAAGATTCAGGCCATGGTCTTTTCAATCATTTGCAGTGCATCTGAGAGCTGGAGAAGGAATAAGGATGACAGAAGGAGAATTGATGTCTTTGAACTGTAGTATTGGAGAAGAACGCTGAATGTCCAAAAGAACAAACAGTTATGTCTCAGAATAAGTTCAGCCAAAACACCCCTTGGAGGCAAAGATGGTGAAGCTTTGTCTCTCATATTTGGAGTAAAGTTCTAGGAGAGGCTATTCCTTCAAAAGGGACATCATGGTTGGAAAGGTAGAGAGACAGCAAAGGAAAGGAAGACCGTCAACAAGATGGATTGACACAGTAAGTGTAACACTAGGTTCAGTTGGGTTAGAGACGATGAAATCAGGAGAGGGCAGGGTTCAGGCTTGCTATGAGTTGTTCTAGAGGGCATCTGTCACCGATCACCCGACCACGGTCGTGACAAGAAACTCAAGGGGTTTCTTGGTGTAGAGCAGGTGAGGGACGAAGTCGGCGAAAATGAGAGTCTGCACACCAGGATGATGTAGAGAGCTCTGATTTATTATGCTAAAAGCTTGCTTTT
>NW_006399986.1:1220289-1223254 GCF_000299155.1 Elephantulus edwardii | reverse complement strand
CCCGGGATTACGAAGACCCATCTGTAACAAATATCCAGGCATCAGCCCACTCACAAGCACAGGGCTTGCAAGATTCCCTCTTATGCTATCCTTGAGGTCAGAGACCCCGTACAGGCACGGACGACCCATTTTGTCACACAGGCGTCGTGGCCAGAGAGGACAGCGAGGCGGGTGTGGCAGGCATCTGACAATAACAGGGGCAATAACAATTCCCAACATCAACACCTGTGGTTATAATCTCATTTGGGAATGGGTTGCCTTTGTGGTGTTAATAAGGCAGGGTTAGTGCAAGGTGTATTTTGAGTCAATCTCTTTTTTTAAAAAAAATTTTATTATTTTTATGTGCGTGTACTGTCAAATCAGATTTGATTGGTACAGGAGGAGATTGTCCCTCCTTCCCCGGCAGAGCATCTGGTGGATTTGAACGGTTCGCCTCTGGGATTGTAGTTGCAGCTCCTTGCCACTAGGGCACCAGAGCTCCCCCAAGACAATCTCTTTTGAGAAATAAAATAAACAAGAGGAGCAGTGATGGGGAAGACAGCTTCAAGCCACGTGGAGATCTCCAAGGAATGAGGAAGCAGAAGCAGAAGTGTCTCCAATCTCTAGTGCTGCTGCGACAGAGATGCTTTGGCAAACTGGGATTCATTCTCTTACAGTTCAGGAGGGTAGAAATTCAAATTCAGGGCACCAGCTGTCGGGGAAGGTCCTCCCTCCCTCTCTGTTTGGAGGGAAGTCCTTGTTTCCTTTAGCATCTGTAGAGCAGGCATTCTTTGAAGAGATTCAAGTATCCTGGCCTTCAAGGGTGTCAAGGAGCTTTCTAGGGTATACATTTGAGTCCAGAGGGACACACTCCACTCTCTGAGACTCTTTTTTGATGATACTGAGAATCTACTGCTCTTGGCTCAGTTTACAGGCTCCACCCTGCGGGAAGCCAAATTTCATACTAAACATGTATAATAAACCAAATGCTATATCAGGATATGAGGAAGGCACAGATATAAGCTGGAATTCACCCTGACGCACACTAAGGCAAACCTTCAGTGTGTTTACAGATTCTTCTATTGTATTTGCTAACCCCTCCCTCCTGAGTCAAGCATAAGGTTTTCAATAGAAAGAGCTTGAAGGGAGCTCTGGTGGCCTAGTGGCAAGACGCTTCACTGTAATCCCAGAGGTACGTGGTTCGAATCCACCAGATGCTCTGCTGCTGGAGAAGGAGGGGGCAATCTCCTTCTGTACCAGTCAGATCTGGTTTGATGGTACATGTAAAAATAATACAATTTTAAAAAATAAAGAAAGAAAGAGCTTAGCTTCATTTGCGTTGAATTCTCTTTGTGATTTGCTAGCTGGCAATTTTCAATAAAGGCACAGGGAAGCCAGAGAGCTGCACTTCAGTTGTTTGAGAACTATTCCCCTCCTACTTTACCACTTTTTACTTATACATTTTTGGTGTTCTGTCTCGTTATTAATACTTATTAATACACTTTACCCTCGGTCTACCACCCCAAGAAGAGTCCCTTTATACCAGATTAGGGGTTTGATGGGATTGAGGGTTGTTGTGTTCTACCTGTGATCCTCCTGTGACCATGTGATTTATCAGTTCATGGGGATCGATCATTACACGGCTTCCACATTCTATTATTATTCACTCACTGATGCACTCACTCACTCAGGGCCTTCCAGCAGGAACCGATTCATTGCTGACCTTTCCACTGGGTTTCAAGGCTGTAAATCTAATGGGAGGAGAGTTTCCCATCTTCCTTTACGTGCAAGTATTTTATGGTGACACAGTTCAATCTATGACATCAAGACCCATAAGGATCTTCCTTAATCAGGTGTTTTGAATTTGCACTTGTTTTCTCTTAAACTATGAAGAAATACATTTCTGCTTTTTAAAACAACAACAACAACAACAAAACGTTCTGCTGGAGAAGGAGAGACAATCTCCTCCTGTACCAGTCAGATCCGATTTGATGGTACACACACACACACAAAAAAAAAATAAGAATAAAAGAAATAAATAAAAACAACAACAATAAAAAGACCCCTCCCCATTGGTTGTATCTCTGTCACAGCAGCACTAGATAAATAAATCACATGACCGCCCTGTGTATTACAGAGTAGAACTGTTTTGTATGGTGGTCAAGTGTCACTCAGTGATACTATGAGAGAGGGTGACACAAAAGACTGTTCATAAATTTTTGTGCAGTGTTTCAGCATAAATGTATCACTGCATTAAAATGGCCTTGAAGTAACTTGTAACAACAAAAGCCTTTTTTTTTAAATAACCCCAGGTTACACGTATCAAAAGCCCTTGAAGACTAAAATCTCTATGTTCAATTACTGAAGGGACAGCACAAACCCCATTTTTTATAAACCCCCATTAATGCCAGAAGCAGAAGCGGGCCATAAAAATTCTTAGCTTAGGGCAAACATGAATGCCCCGGGTAAAGTCTTATCTGTCCTTGCAAAGTAAAGAATTAAGTAGTGTCTACGTGACACAACTGTGGCTGACCCTGAGAAGAATGGGAATCGCAGAACATTTAATCGTGCTAATGCGAAACCTATACTTGGACCAAGAAGCAGTCATCAGAACAGAGCAGGGCAACACTGCCTGGTTCAAAATTGGGAAGGGTGTACAGCAGGGATGTGTCCTATCTCCATACCTTTTCAACCTGTATGCAAAGCAGATTATCCGAGAGGCTGAGCTCTATGAGGAGAAGCGTAGCATTGGGATTGGTGGACGATCTATCAACAATCTGCGTTATGGAGATTACACAACCCTGCTCGCTGAAACTGAGGAGGACCTCATGCACTTACTGCAGAGGGTCAAGGACTGCAGCCTTCAGTATGTACTGAGGCTCAATGTCAACAAGACAAAGATTCTCACCACTGGACCAATCGGTAGCATCAGGATGGATGGCGAAGAGATTGAGATTGTTCACAGCTTCAGTTTGCTCGGCTCCAC
>NW_006399986.1:1203554-1219964 GCF_000299155.1 Elephantulus edwardii | reverse complement strand
GAGAGACAGGTCTTTAGAGAGGGACATCATGCTGGGTAGAGTAGAGGGACAGCGCAGGAGGGGAAGACCCTCTATGAGGTGGATCAATTCAGTGACTGGGGTAATCGGGTTGGGTGTGTCAGAGGCAATGAGATTGGCACAGGATAGAGCAGGGTTTAGTTGTACATAGGGTCGCTATGAGTCACAAACGACTCCACGGCACATAACAACAACAACAACCTGTGACACAAAAAGAGTAAAGGCGGGCAAAGTAGCCAGCCCATCAAAAGCCGACCCACATGACTGATCCCCCAACCCACCAACCATGATCTCAATCTCCCCGCCCCAACAAGGGCACCCAGGAGAGCCATAAAAGCAATTGGGAGGGGGGACTTGGGGCTTTTTTCCCCTTGCCACCTTCCTACTGAGGAAGAAAGTCTCCACTAGTGGAGATACTCTGGAGTAAAGTGCTTATTTACAAATGTGTGGATTATTCTTTTGAAGGGCATTTCGTGGCCAGAACATTACTTTTTAAAATTTATTATTATTAATTTTAATGAAAATTTATAGAGTCTTTGGATTTCCATTCATTCATCGTTGCACTTTTCTCCCTGCCCACTCCCCCCTCAATTACTTTTAAAATCTTCTAATGGACTGCAGTCAGAGGTGTCATTATGAATGGAACTCCAAATCACAGGGTTTCACCCGCACTTGCTGTTGATTTCATTGCTTTCCATATGTTTACAGTCACCAGGTATGCCGGATTTTCTGGTGGCTTAGCTACAACATACAGTAATTGTTTTTGTGTGCCATCGAGTCAGATCCGACCCATAGCTGATTCTCTAGCAGATTATCAGAGGCAGAAAATCACATGAGAAGAGATTGCCCATCTTTCTGCTGCAGAGCAGCTGGTGGATTCTAGCTGCATACCTTTGTATTGGCAGAACAGTTCTTTGCCACTAAGCCACCAGACGTCCCTTATGGTAGTTAGCACTTGTGAATGTAGAGCAATAATTTTTTAAAAAAATTAATGAATTAAGTAATGAAAAAGCCAAAAGAAAATGAGAAAAAGATTTTCACTCAGTTGCTAATAATACTATAACAGTAATGTTGCAAATCTAAGACTCACAGAGACCTTACCACTAAGACTCATAGAGACCTTATGACTAAGACTCATAGAGACCTTATGACTAAGACTCTTAGAGACCTTACGACTAAGACTCACAGAGACCTTACGATTAAGACTCACAGAGACCTTACGACTAAGACTCACAGAGACCTTAGGACTAAGACTCACAGAGACCATAGGACTAAGACTCACAGAGACCGTAGGACTAAGACTCACAGAGACCGTAGGACTAAGACTCACAGAGACCGTAGGACTAAGACTCACAGAGACCTTACCACTAAGACTCACAGAGACCACTAAGACTCACAGAGACCTTACCACTAAGACTCACAAAGACCTTACCACTAAGACTCACAGAGACCTTACGACTAAGACTCACAGAGACCTTACGACTAAGACTCACAGAGACCTTATGACTAAGATTCATAGAGACCTTAGAACTAAGACTCATAGAGACCTTAGGTCTAAGACTCATAGAGACCTTAGGTCTAAGACTCATAGAGACCTTAGGAACAATGGATCTGATTCTTGCCCGCCCTATCCCGCTCCATCAATCTCACAGTCAAGGCCATTGTTACAATCACTGTGTCAATTCATATCCTTGAAGATCTTTCTCTCTTCCGCTGACCTTTCCCAGCATGTTCACTTGTCACTTACTGGTATGTGATGAAAATCGACAGTGAACGTTCCCGAGGACTCTGTACAGACTAGTAAGAGAGGAAGTGCATGGCGGTGGTGTGACACCATGTGTGACCCAGGATGACACTGACCCCTGGCTCAGGGAATGGACGTGTCTATGTTATTTAAAATAACATCCGTTCCTCTTTGGTTGCCTCCCAAATGGCATGCATGAAAGACAGCTTGATAGACTGTTTCTATTTGTGTGTCTCTGTCTTCCCCCCACTAGGACCCCTGGTGGTGCAGGGGTTTAAACATCGGGCTGCTAATCAGAAATGGGAATTCACCAGTCATTTACTTGTTCAACAACCTTCAAAACCCTATGGGTCAAAAGGGCAGCATTTGTTCAGGGATGAGAACTGAGGAGGTAGGAAGACAGAGGACTTCTGGACATGAAAATCACAGGGAGGAAGTAGATGAGTGTGGCTGTAACTAATGGCACAGAGCAAACTATGTAGGGAGTTCTGGTGGCTTAATGAGAAGGAGTTGTGCTGCCAACCCAAAGGCATGTGGTTTGAAACCACCAGCTGCTTTACTGAAGAAAGATGGATAAATTCCACCCATGTGATTTACTGCCTCTGAAAACTCATCCAAGGGTCAGCTAGGAGTTGATTCTGACTTGATGGTACGTAACAACAACAACAACAACAACAATAACAACAAAGAAAATATGTAAGAATAGTTGAGTGGAAAAAACAATTAGCATAAGTTTTCACTCAAATCTCAAATGGGGAAAGGAGAAATGCAAATCCTTGTGACAGTTATTTGTCCTATAATGTCATTGTGTTGTTATGTGCAGTCATGTCGCCTGTGACCCATAGCAACCTTATGTACAGCAGCTCTGAACCCTTCCCTGTCCTGAGTCAGTCTCACTAATTCTGACACACCAACTCCCATTACCTCAGTTACTGCATCAATCCATCTCATCCGGGGTCTTCCTTTCCTGCACTGTTCATCCACCCTTCTGAGTATGAAGGACCAGTCAGTCCCTCCTGGCCACATGCATGGAGCTTCAAACTCCTAGCCTCCAAGGAGAGACTTGGTTTTACCTTCCCCAAGACAGACCTATTTGTTTTCTTGGTGATCCATGGTAGTTCAAGCTCTTCTCCAGCATCACAACTCAATCAACTCAATGGGAGTGGGTTTTGGGGTTTGTTGTTCTTCAAGAGAATGAGAAGTCCACTAGAGGAAGGAAGTTATCTCTTTTGTTCATTGCTGTATCCCCAGGGCCTAGATCAACTTCAGAGCTGACTGCTGTGTCTTCTACGTAACATAATAATAGTACTTTAAGGTGTTTCAAGTGAATGGTGAACACTGCCAATTAGGTTTCCTTTTAAACATTATGATACAAGATCAAATACATTGATCATATTTTTCTACGGTGTATCAGCATTTTCATTAGTTACCTTCTGGACAATTCCCTTTCAGTCATCTGGTGCCCGTGTCTCCTTCCATGTTCATCATTGGTTTAGGGATATTGTTGACCATTTGGTCTCATAGAGATGATCACACCACAAGGAAAATTATTAAAAAATTTAATAATAGAATAACATAATAAATATAATTATAAATTGCTTACATGTAATATTTCTTAGATAATATAAATACTGACAACATAATTATGGAAAACAAAAGGCAAAAATAAATGAAAATAGGAACAAAGACAGGAGAGTTCCAACAAACAGAAATCAAGATTTATTTTTTTTTAGAAATCAAGATTTTAAAAAAAAATAAAAAAAAAGAAATCAAGATTTATTTTAATCATCAATAGAATCCCACATAAAATTGCACAGTAATACCATGTGAAAAATCCCACAAATGATTGTTCTTTAAAAAAAAAAAAGCAAACACACTGACAAACCACAAAGGCTAACAAAATTTTAAAAAAATGAGAATGATGTTTTTAAATATTAAAAAAATCTTTTTCTTTATGTTATCAAAGAATAACTTTTCATAATGGCATCTGGCCCCAGCAGATGAATGAGGAAATTTTCTCCAGTTTATAAAGAAGTTTTATATAAATCATCCCACAACACGGCTCATTCTATTCGGTGGTGTGGGTCTTAATACTTCATGCATAAGAATGCTAAATAAAACTATGACGAAGAAATTTTGCATTGTTGAGAACCTGCTAGGGGTTTTCTTGTGTTAGATAAAATTTAAAAAGATAGCAGGAGCGAGCTTCTGCTATCTGTGAGCTCACAATCTTGCTGGGGGTGGGGAACCCAAATCTAGGCAAATATATAGTTCGGTTGCTTCCGTGGGAGTCATTTCCTTGACATAAATTTCTCTCTGCCTTTCATACAGAGACAGGGAGATTGTTGTTGGGTGCTGTCCAGCTGACGGTGACTCATAGCAGATCTGTGAGTGACAGATCTCAGTCTTGCTCTGTACCCTGCACCCTTCTGATCCCTGATATGTTCGAGCCCACTGTTGTAGTCACTGTGTCTAGATTATAGATAATGATATGTCACTTGCTGTGCATCAGACAGCTGGACAATGACTAGGGAGGATGGAAGGAGCGTTGATGCCTTTGAGCTGTGGTGCTGGAGAAGAGTATTGAATATACCATGGATTGCTAGGAGAACAAACAAGTTCATCCTGGAGAGGGTTAAACCAGGGTGCTCCTTGGAGGCAAAGATTCTGAAGCTTCATCTAACATACTTTGTAAGGAGGGACCGACCTGTCCTTGGAGAGGAATGTCTTGCTTGGGAGGGTGGAGGGACAGTGCAGGAGAAGAAGACCCTCAATGAGATGGATTGATTCAGTGACTGGGGTAATGGGGGTAGATTTGTCGGAGACAGTGCGATTGGCACAGGACAGAGCAGAGTTTAGGGCTGTTGTACATCGGGTCAGAGGCAATTCGACAGCACATAACAACAACATGATAAGATATATTCTGTCCAATAGAATATCAATTTCATGAGGGCAGGGATCCATGACTGTTTTGTCCACTACTGTATCCCTGGTGCCTACACAGAGCCTTGCACACAACAGGTGCATACTGAGTTGTTGAGAAAGAAAAAGGAAGGAAAGGAAAGAAGGAAGGGAGAGAGAGACAGAGGAAAGAGAGAGAGAGGGAGGGAGGGAGGAAGGAAGGAAGGAAGGAAGGAAGGAAGGAAGGAAGGAAGGAAGGAAGGAAGGAAGGAAGAAAAGACGTTGTTAAGTCCCTGGATTCAGCTATGCCTGAAGCTGGAGTTGTGAAATAATATCATATGGTAAGACTCTAGTTTCAAATGATACCACACGATAAGAATCTGTTTCCCACTAGCCTACACTTCCATCTCTAAGACCTGGTCAAAGCTGGTGGACTTCTTGCTGACCACACTTTCCTCTCTATTCCCATCCTCCCTCAAGGCCCAGCGACATGCTGCTGGCAGTGACTGGCAGAGTTTCTTCCGCCCAAAATACAAGAAAAGCATAGGGTTGAGGCAGCTGTGGGCCAGGGCAAGGCCGATGACCAGAGGCTCGCCTCGCAGGGCCTTGGCCAGGAGGATGGAGTTGGGAGCGGCAGCAGCAATAACCAAGCCCAGTATGTGGTAGGGGGCCCAGCAGACAAAAAAGCCCACCACGATGGCTGTGCCCAGTGGCCAGCGGCATCGGGACACATGGTCCAGGAGGACACCATGGCAGCTGGCCACGACCAGCAGAGGCACCAAGAAGCCAGCAATGAACCGGACAGCGGACACGGCGCCCTCAGCTAGGGACGAGCCGCCGTAGTCCACCACACACTCCAGGCGTGGTGGGAAGTGCTCCTGGTACAGCCGGCGGTAGGCAAAGGAGGGCCCGGTCAACAGCAAGGCCAGGGCCCAGGTGGCTGCACAAACTGCCCACACCCCACGTGCCCGCCAAGCTGCTGTCCCCCAGCCGGGCCGGAGGGCCAGCAGGCAGAGGTCAGCACTGAGGGCGGCCAGGAGGAGGACGCTGGCGTACATGGACAGCAGGATGACCGAGGGCAGGAGCCGACAGCCCACAGCCCCGTATGGCCAGTGGCCTTGCCAGGCGATGGGCACCGCCAGAATGGGGAGCGCCAGGCAGCAGAGAAGGTCAGCCCCAGCCAAGTGCAAGAACCACGTGGCCCCGACACGCCGCCGGGCCTCCCTGCCCATCACCCAGGCCACCAAGGCATTGCCCGGCACGCCCACGAGGAAGACAGCAGCGTAGAGCAGCAGTGGGGCGGTGCGCAGGGGGTCGGGGGACAGGCAGGAGCCGGAAGGGCAGTCCACTGGGAGGGCCGCGAGGTCATCGTAGTTGTAGTCATAGTAGCTGTTGTTGGAAGGGTCTTCCATCCAGCGGTTGGTGGCCTAGGCAAGAGGGAAAAAGCATGTCAACTCCAGTCATAGAAAACCAAGAGTCTGGGGACGCTGAGGGGCAGGGACCCCCAGCCCAACCCCACCCTGTTGCCATCCATGGCCGCGTGGAACTGCCCTGGAGGGGTCTTCACGGCTGTGTCTTTATGAACCAGACCGTCTCTTTCTCCTCCAGAGCAGCTAGCTGGTGCGTCTGAACCACTGATTTCTTTCTTGGTAGCTGAGTGCTCTTCTATCATCCCGTTATGAGACTTCCAACCCCAGTCTATTGAGAGGGCTTCTTGTGTTGATTTCAAATTGTAGTCACATTGTTTACAACGGAAGGGAGCTCCGGTGGCTTAGTGGTAAGGAATTGCGCTGCCAGTGCCAAGGTACGCAGTTCGAATCCACCTGCTGCTTTGTAGGAGAAAGACAAGCAATCTCTTCCCGGGCGATGGATTGCCTCTCAAGACCTGCTGGAGGGTCAGCGCTGGGTCAGCTCTGACTCAAGGGCTCACACAACAACAGTAACACACACAGTGGAGACCCTGCCCCGTTCCTGTGCCATCGTCACAACCGCTGCTGTGCTCAGGCTGACTGTTGTCACTGTGCCAGCCCATCTCGTCCAGGGGCTCCCCCTGCTTCGCTGACCCCCTACTTGACCAAGAGTGAGGTCCTTCTCCAGAGACTGGCCTCTCCTGAGAACATGGCCTAACTCACTCTATATCTATCTCTCTCTCTATATCTATCATTATTATTATCTGTCTATTGTTATTATCATTATCTATCATTATTATTATCATCATCATTATCTGTCTATTATTATTATAATTATCTATCATTATTATTATTACTGTCATCATTATCTATTATTATTATTATCTATCACTATCATTATCATCATTATCTATCTGTCTATGTTATTATTATCATTATCTAGCTATCTATCAACTATCTATCATTATTATTCTATCAGTCTATGTTATTATTATCATTATCTAGCTATCTATCAACTATCTATCATTATTATTCTATCTATCTATCTATCTATCTATCTATCTATCTATCTATCTACCTATCATCTATCTATCTATCTACCTTGGAAACTGTTATTGTTAAGTGCCATCAAGTCATAGGCGACTCATAGTGACCCTATGAACGAAAGACCTGGACACCTGTATAATTTTCATCCTTTCTCCAGGTTCATAGGGTTTCCAGAGGCCAGCTATTATGGAAGTGGATGCCACTCCTGCTTCCAGGGTTGTTTTAATCAGGAAGCTCCACCAAACACTGTCCACCATGGGTAGCCATTATCACATTTGACACATCAGTGTCACAATGTTTAGCATCACAGGTTACCTCTGTACAGTGCTATGTCACTTAAAACCCCAAGTTCCGAATGGATTTCAAAACCAAGTCATGGTTTGAACTCCATGAGCTAAAGCTTTCCTACTGTGTCTCCCCACACAAAAAAAGGCCGGACTGGAAGCATTCTGTTGCTTCCTCAAGTTCCAACCAGATTTCAAAACAAAGGCATGGCTGGAAACTAGAGCTTGTTCCAAGATTCTGTTTTGCAGCTATGCACTATTATAAGATTGTTGTCGGGTGCCATCCAATCAGCTCTCACCGAGAGATTCAGGGACAAGCAGTCTCTGATTTACAACGTATCTGAATTAAAATGAATCATACTTTTGGTTTGGGGGCTTGGCTTTTGTCTAATACATTATGGGGGGGTGTGCTCTGGTGGCCTAGTCTGTAGGAAGCTGCACTTCTAAACCAAAGGCCGCACCCCGCTGGCCATGCAAACCCTGCAGCAGCTCCATGGAAGCAATCTGTGCACACTCATTAATTACAGCCCCCAGAACCCACTGGAGGGTCAGCTCCAGTATCTAGAATACTGGGCTTCTAAATATTGGGTTGAGTTCATTAGAATGATAGGATACTGCTGTGTAGACGAGACTATAGACTATTCTCATATTGGAACTCCAATTCATCGCTGCAGAGTGGTTTCCAACTCATAGTAACTCTTCAGGACAGAGGAGAACAGCCTCGTGGACTTTCCAAGGCTGTTCCCTAGAACCATCACAGATCACAGCATCTTCCTGCCATTAGAACTCTAACATGCGAAAAATCTTGAAATTCCAAAGCATCAGGCTATTCTAATCCAGTTGTTGTTAGATGTCCTTGAGTCCACTCCTGACTCGTGGAACCCCATGCCCAAACGGGATTGGACCACGGCAGCTCATAGAGTTATCATTGGCTGATTTTTGGTAGCAGATTGCCAGGCTTTTCTTCCTAGTCTGTCTTAGTCTAGAAGCACACACATCCCCGCCTTCCTTCCTCTGTAACCCACTCAGCATCAGAGCAACACACAAGCCTCCACTGACAGACAAATGACGGTGGTGCTCAAAGTGCATTGGCTGGAATCGAACCTGGGTCTCCTACACACAAGGCAAGGATTCTGCCACTGAGCTGACTCAATTATGGTATTGTTCAGGCACCGCTGAAGGAATCTTATAGCAAAGAGTTGGAAACAACCCAAGTGCCCATCAACAAACGAATGGCTAGAGAAGCTGTGGTATATTCACACAATGGAATACTACGCTCCACTGAAAACAAGGAACACATGAAATTTTATACAAAAATGTGTGGTCCTGGAGGACATTATGCTGAGTGAAATATCTCAGTCACGAAAGGACAAAGGCTGCATAGTGCCACTGTTGTAAAATGGAACTGGCTGAGAAAGATGGGATAAATTATATATACTGCATTGAAAGAGATGAAGGAGAGACCTGTTTAAAAGGGATCTGTGATTGGGTATTATTGTCATGACAGGAGTCCAGAATGAAGACTGCATAGTGGAGTGGACTTTGGGGAGAGATTGTATAACAATGAAAGAATTTTACTTTTCAAAACGAAGGCTGCATAGTGGACTCTGGGGGGAGGGATTGCATAACAATGAAAGATTTTTTTCTTTTACTCTTTAAACAGAAGAGCGAACTGGAGGGGAGGAGGTTGGGCAGGGTGAAAAATGCAACAATGAATGAATGGAAATGAAAAGTCTCTGTAAACTTTAATTAAAATTAATAAAACTAAAAAGAGGGGGGAAAACACCCCACTAACAGCGGGGTGCTGGCAAGAGCGGTCTCCCAGGGCAACATGCTGCACTCCCTGAAAGTCTGGACCGGCTCAGGAGGGCGCACAGAGCCCCCAGCCGAGACACCTGAGGTGCCGAGTGGACACTCGCTGCAGGACGCAGAGCCTTGCAACCTCTGTGGAAGAGAAGCCTGCAATGTTCCCTCCTGGGAAAAAGAGCCAGTCCTCAAATTTTCTCCCACAAAGAGATCACATAGCTAATCCCGCAGCTGTCAGTAAAGGTGATTGTTGTTGTTGTTGTTATGTGCCGTCGAGTCGCCTGCGACTCATAGCGATTTTTCTTTTTTAATTTTTTTGACCGTTTTATAACTTTATTTGACAATCAGCTATTAGTTTTTTGGTTTTTTTTTTTTTCTCTTTTCAGTTTATTGCATGAAAGTGTTACACTAATCCAAGTTAAAAGTGGACCCCAAATGGTTACATTATACAAGCTGTGAAGTTTTAAACTTGTGACAAGGGACAGAAGGGAAATTTTCTACTCATTGCAAGGAAATCCTCACTTAAGTTTCAGTGAGCCACGAGCACTTAAAACCCATGAACCTTCAGCTGGTCGTCCTTAGCCAGTCCAATCTCTACAAGGAACTGGCATATGTTCTTGCGTTGGTCACCCTGTAGCTGAATTACTTCTCCATATTCTGGATGCTCAAGCACAGTACCATTGCAGGCAAACTTCTTAAACGCCTTCACTAGTTTCTTTTTATCGTAATCATCAGCGATCCTTTGGACAGTTGTAAGGGTCTTCCTGCCGTTTCTCTGTTGAATTCTTATATGGATATAATCCTCAGTCCCGGCAGGAAGCAGGTCATCACCCTTACTTGCATCAGCAAAGGGGTCGAAAGAGTGCAGGTTCTGGATAGCGGACATACGATACGATTCCTTTTCCTCGGTGGAAACGGCCTGCGGAAGGCGGTGGCGGGAGAAGGCGGGCAGGGGGGACGGAGCGTCGGGAAGCGAGGGGGCTCGAGGGGGAGGCAGCTGAGTCCTCGGCGGCGGCTCAGTGATTGGAGCCAGCTATTAGTTTTTATCCACATTGACGATATGTAGATTTTTTGAAAGTGGTGACAGGTACACAGGTAACCAAAGTATCCAGGTTGTTTGGGGAACCTTCATCCTCATTACGTTTTCTGCACAACCGTACACGGATGTGGGATGGGACCTTCCTTATTCCTTTGGCCCAGACAGCTTTGTTAAACCTGGTGTCAATGCGAACATCTGGCGTTCCCCTCCTTCATGGTAAATTTCTGGATCTCCTTGAGGGCCTGAGGAGCCCGCTTCTTAAACCCCACTCCACGGAAGCGCTTGTGAAAGTTGATGGTGTCCTCTCTGGTCACCACTTCTGGTTACCACATCGATGGTAGAACGGCCTTTCTTCTTCTTACCACCCTTCTTTGCGGGGGCCATAGCACCAGGACCAAAGTTGATTATTTGAAGAAAAAAGGAAACACACACACACACACACAAAATCCACACAAAACACTATTATTACATCATCCGATAGCAACCCTTTGTGGTTTGACCCTCGTGATCTGTGCACTCAAGCGATGAGTTAACTGAGGCACAGGAGTGTTAAGTAAGTATTTTACCTAAGATCACTCAGGTGTGTAAGTATTGGAGCTGTATTTACAATTGTGTTAGGACTGCTGCTAGTTTATTATTGTCTGCCCCTAATCAGAGACTCTTGAGATTCGAAGTCCGGGCAGCAGTGACAGACCTGGGAGACGTCCTACTGCCTTAGTTATTCAGTGCTGCTGCAACAGAGGTGCCAGGAGGAAGACTTTAACGGAGATCCGATCCGGAGATCCGTTCTTTCACACCTTCGGAGAGGGTACATCCAAATCCAGGGCACTCGCTCTCGGAGAAGACCCACCTGCTCCCTCCCTCGCTCATTCACTCTCATGGTCGAGAAAGGTCTGAATATCCTTCAGCATCCTTAGGATTGGCATTCCTTAGCTATCTCCTTATGTCCTGGGAGCTTCCCTTTGTCCAGGGTGCTGGGTCCAAAAAGACTGTGTGTGTGTGTGTGTGTGTGTGTGTGTGTGTGTGTGTGTGTGATGTGCTGTCAAGTCACTCTTGACTCATGGCAGCCCTATGTACAACAGCCCTAAACCCTGCTCTTTCTCTTGCCAATCTTACTGTCTCTGACACTCCCACTCCGATTACCCCAGTCAGTGAGTCAATCCATCTCATTGAGGGTCTTCCTCTCCCACGCTGTCCCTCCACTCTCCCAAGCATGACATCCCTCCTCAAGGACTGGTCCCTCCTTGCAACATGTCCAAAGTATGTCAGACAGAGCTTCAGAACCCTTGCCTCCAAGGAGCAGCCTGGTTTTACCCTCTCTAGGACGAACTTGTTTGTTCTCCTAGCAGCCCATGATATATTCAGTACTTCTTCTCCAGCACCAAAGCTCAAAGACATCAACTCTCCTTCTATCATTCCTAGTTATTGTCCAGCTCTCTGATGCATAGCAAGTAATGGCAAAGACCATGGCCTGTATCAGGTGCACCTTAGTCTCCAGACTGACATCGTTGCTCCTCGGTACCTTGGAGAGGTCTCTGACAGCTGACTTTCCCAACGCAATTCATTTTTTAATTTCCTGGCTGCTGGTACCAAGAGTGTTGATTGTAGAGCCAAACAAACTGAAGCTTTCAACAATCTCAAATGCTTCACCATCCATCATGATGCTGCCAATTGGCCCAGTGGTGAGAACCTTTGTTTTCCTGATGTTGAGCTTCAATCCATACTGAAAGCTGCAGTCCTTGACCTTCTGCAGCAAGTGCTTCAGGTCCTCCTCAGTTTCAGCAAGCAGGGTTGTGTCATCTGCATAACGCAGATTCTCTCTTGGTGGTATTGAAGTTCCCCCCTCCCCTTCCATCTTTTATCTCTGTTGTTGTTGATGGTAGGTGTCATTGAGTACAACTCATACTGACCCAACGAGCAACAGATCTGAGCCCTGTCTGTCCGGTGCCCCTCTCACCATCTCTGACACACATGAGCTCCTCACTGCAGGCATCCCATCCATCCATCTCCTTAGAGTCTTCCTCTCTTTTGCTGATTCTCAATCCTTCCAAGCATGATACCCTTTTCCATGGAAGAGCCTCTCTTAGCAACATGTCCAAAGGAAGAGAGACGAAGCTTTGCCATCCTTGCCTGCAAGGAGCACTGCAGTTGTACCTGGAGACATTTCTGTCTGATGCCTGTTTGTTCTTTTAGCAGTCCATGAGATATGAAGGACTCTTCTCCAACAGCACAGCTCAACGGCATCAATTCTTCTTCTGCCATCCTTATTCATCGTCCAGCCCTCAGAAGCATAGCAAGCAACTAAAAAACCCAGAAGTGTTAGAGGCTCAGCCATCCTAGGAGAAACTCCCCTTATTAGTTCTGGATTAAGAAGTGTTACATGTCACCTTTAAAACTGTTTCAGTGTATTGATCATGTGGGGTCATTACATAGGTCCCACATTTACTGGTTACATACATGTATTTTGGGGACGCACAATTGAATCCATGACAAGGCTCTCAGGTTCCGCAGCTTGGGGAATGAGAATCAGCGTGATGAACCTCCCTCGCTCGTTTGAGGGGCCCTCAGGGTGTTAACAGGTGTAACACGCTTGGCAAAGAGCAAGTACTTTGGAGACAGAGACTCTGGGGAGGATCGAACCAGCATCCTGCACGTCAGAGCGACCAGCCCTTCAGGCCTCCGTAGACTATTAGGGACCGGCCAGCACTGCAAGGAGCCCCACTGATGCAACAGCAGGAAGGGCAGAGAGGAAGTGGTGGGGCTCCCCACCAACCTTCCACCCTCCTGCTCTTCCAGGTATTGGCCAGGGAGCCACGCTGCTTCACTATTGCGTCTGCATTTCGACACTCTGCTTTCAGATTCTTTTCCTCACGAGAGACCGTGTGCACAGGCTTAACTAAGCCAGATCTTCACTGGCTGGGTGGCTTTGGGCAAGTCACTTGACTTCTCTGTGCCTCAGTCACTCCATCTGTATAATGGGGATAAGAAATCCAGCCATTGTTGAGGAACAAGCAGTTTGCAATCAGCTGCTCTCTTAAAGACACACCCAGAGGTGCTGCAGAAGAAAGTCTGGGCAATTTGCTTTCTTTTTTTATTTTTATTTAAATTTATTAATTTTAATGAAAGTTTACAGAGAATTCATTGTTGCACTTTTTATCCCTGTCCACCCCCTCCACCCTAATTCACTCTTCTCTTTGAAAAGTAAAAGAAAAATTCTTGCATTGTTATACAATCCCTCTCCCCAAGTCCACTCCACTGTGCAGCTTTCATTCTGGACTCCTGTCATGACATTAATACTTAATCATAAATCCCTTTTTTTTCCATAAATCCCTTTTAAACAGTTCTCTCCTTCATCTCTTTCAGTGCAGTATACATTATTTATCCCATCTTTTTCAGTCTTCCCTCAACCCCAATGTCAGTCCCATTTTACAAGAGTGGCACCACGCAGTATTTGTCCTTTTGTGACTGAGATACTTCACTCAGCATAATGTCCTCCAGGGTCACACATTTTGCATAACATTTCATATGTTTCTTGTTTTCCCGTGCAGCATAGTATTCCATTGTGTGAATATACCACAGCTTCTCTGTCCATTGTTTGTTGATGGGCACTTAGGTTGTTTCCAACTCCTTGCTATTGTGAACAAAGCCGCAGTAAACATGGGTGTGCAGCAATTTGCTTTCTTAAAGATTACAGCCAAGAATGATCCTATGGAACAACCTCTTTTGCATATCAAGGGTCATAGAGTCAGAACTGACTCCTGATTGTGGTTGTTAGGTGTTGTTAAGCTGTCTCACTGAGCCCCTATAAACAGATCCTTCATTATCCTCTTCGAGGGTCTTCCTCTGTTTGGCTGACTCTCAACTTTTCACAGCACGCTATCTTTTTTCCAAGGATTAGCTTCTTCCTGACAGCACGTCGGAGATGAAGTTTTACCATCCTTGCCTCTCGGGAATATCCTGGCTAAAGACAAATTTACTCTTTTGGCCGTCTGTGGGATGTTCACTGCTCTTCGCCAACATCACATTTCAAAGGCGTCAATTCTTCATCACGTTTTCTTTGCTCAACTTTCATTGTTCCACTCTCACATGCATGTAATGTTATTGCTGTCATTGAGTGCCGTCAGAGTCCTAGGGACCCATAGCGACCCTACGAACAAAAGACCTGGACACCTGTATAACTTTTGTCCTTTCTCCAGGTTCATAGGGTTTCCAGGGGCAAGCTGTTTCAGAAGTGGATGCCACTCCTGCTTCCAAGCTTGTTTGAATCAGGGAGCTTCACCAAACGCTGTCCACCATAGGTAACCATTCTCGCATTTGACACATCAGCGTCATAGTGTTCAGCTTCACAGCAACCACAAGTTACTTTTGTACGGCAAGTGGACAGACCAGGGCTATACGACCTAGAAGAATGTTTGGCCAAAAACAATTAAAAACAGGTCTGAGGGATGATGATTAAAATCATCCATCTTTAGCTTGGTAACATCACTTTCTGTCCACTAGGCCAACTGATCTCTCTCTATGCTGTTGTTGTTAAGTTCCATGAAGTCGTAGGCGACTCATAGCGACCCTATGAATGAAAGACCTAGACACTTGTATAACTTTCGTCCTTTAAAGCAACTGAAAATACCATGGCTTAAGTCAGGTGCACTATGTTGTTGTTGTTAGGTGCCGCTGAGTCGAGTACGACTCACAGCAATCCTATGAACTAAAGACCTGAACCTTGTTCTATAACTATCACTGTTTCCCTTTGTTCAGAGTTTCCAGAGGCATGTGGTTTAGGAAGTGGATGCCACTCCTGCTTCCAAACCTGAATCAATCTGGGAGCTTCAGCAAACACTGCCCACAGTGGGTAACCAATATGCTGTTTGATGTGGAGGGCCATGAACGCACACATGGTCCTCCATTACAAGATGGCGCTGATTTCCTGCTTCTCTTTGTTTGCCTTAAACACAAACAAGACCTTATTTGGGCACTGTGTTCTCATTGGTTGATGGCTTGATCTCATGTGGGGTTTAGGATCCAATGGAGGCATGACACATGAGACTGATGGGCAGTGATGGGCGGAGTACCAAGAAGAGGATAAAAGCCACACCCGGGGAAGAGAGAGAGACTCCATCTTCCACCACCCTCTGTAATTAACTCCTGAGTAAACCGCTGTGAGAAGGAACCGTTGGTGTATTGTGTCCTTATTCCTGCTGGACAGGCAAGGCGCGCAACAGTTTGACACACCTGTAGCATGGTGTGCAGCATCACAGTAACTCCAGGTTACTTCAGAGCAATAAATAGATCACTGCTGTACCACTTAACAGAATGTTCATCCCCAAATCAATTACCATTTGTCCCGAGGCCCGCAGGCCCTCAGGCCCTACAGCATTTTTAAAGACATGCACGCCCACCAAATGCTGACTGACTACAAACCAAAGGCTCCCAGGCTATAGCTCATTGTTAGCTGAATCTGGCAAGTCCAATCAGCTGTGAACCAAAAAACAAAGCCAAGGGAACTCTGGTGGCCTAGTGGCAAGAAGCTGCCCTGCAATCCCAGAGGTATGTGGTTCAAATCCACCTGATGCTCTGCTGGAGAAGGAAGGACAATCTCCTCCTGTACCAGTCAGATCTGATTTGATGGTTACACACACACAAATAATAAAAAACAAAACAAAACAAAAATTTAAACAAAAAACAGCCAGCCAAACGTTCCATATGTAACCCTCATGGAGACACGAGAAATCATCTTCCAGAGCCAAACCAATTCACAGGAGCCTCCAAGCTGCAAACTTAGCCCAGCATGACAGCAATTTTTTCCAGGCGCACCATAGTCTTTAAATTTATATCTTGCCCTTTAGCACTTTAAAGAGGGACTTGACACAGATTTCCTCAATGCAGCACATCTTTTGATCTCTTGGTTACTGCTTCCAAGTAAAATGAAGTTGCCCACAGCTTGAATTTCTTTTCTCCATTTATTAATATGTAGCTTATCAGTCTAGTTGTAAGGATTTCTTGTCTTGACTTTAAGGTGTAATCCACACTGAAGGATATTATCTGCTTAAGTAAGAGTTTCAAGTCTGTACTTTCTTTTTTAATATTTTAATTTATTTATTATTCATTTCAATGAATATCTACAGAGATTTTGGAATTCCATTCATTCATTGTTGCACCCTTCTC
>NW_006399986.1:1180741-1203454 GCF_000299155.1 Elephantulus edwardii | reverse complement strand
GGTACACAATTCCCCCTACACCTCCCCAAAGGTCTGTACTTTCTAAGAAAGCAAGGTTGTATCATCTGCATAGCACAGTGTGTTGATGAGTCTTCCTCCAATCCTGATGCCTCTTTTTTTTAAAAAAAATTTATACTAGTTTATTTACAAAATTAGAATACATTGTTTCAGAGAAAAGATTCTTTCCATTTCCCTCACCCTCACCCATCAAATTGTACAACCCCATGATTAATCCCCCCTCACCCTGCACATCCTCATCCCTCTGCTTCCAACCTCTCTCACCACTCTTGAATCCTTATACTCATTCTACAGTAATGGTTTTATACAATATTTATCCTTGTGGGACTGAGATAGTTCACTCAGCATAATGCTCTCCAGTCCCTCCCAAGTTAGGTAATAATTTACAAAGTCATTGCTCCTGAGTGCTGCATAGTATTCCATCATGTGAATGTACCATAATTTCTCAATCCATTCGTTTGTGGTTGGACATTTGGGCTGCTTCCATGTTCTTGTGATGGTGAATAATGCTGCTATGAACACGGGTGTGCAAATCTCCGTTTGTGCCAGTAATAGTGGAGGAAGACTATAGCAGTTGCCCCCGGGCCTGATCACTCCTTGAGAAACCTGGTAACATCTAAGGCAAGGGGAGCAGAGACTAAAGCAAACACCAGATCCGAAACCAGACCAAAGATCAGACCAAACAATGGATCCTGTAAGACTCTGGGCCTAATCACAAAAGCCCAAACCCAAGCTAATTAACAGCCCCAAATTTGGAGCAAAATACCATCTTCCCTAGTCCTCCCCTATAAAAAAGAGGCCACCCGAGACCACCCTCACGCTGTTTTGACCTTCTCTGCTCCTGGTTACTTGACATCCCTCTCAGGCCATGCATAAGAAGCCTGTTCACTTCTTGGGACCAATTTCTTTCTTTCTCTCTCTCACCCTCAACTCTTTTTCTACCTAGCAAATATGGTTTCCTGATCCTTTGTTTTGTTTTTTAAGGATATTATGAGAAATCACAGAGTTGACATGAGTGCCCAACCCACAAATATTACACACGTATGAATGATTAACTTCAATATCCACCTGCACCCTCTCTTTCCAACCTCAGACCCCAGAGTCTACTACCCCTAGCAACTCTGCCTATGCCTCAGTATTCCTTATCTGTAGAAATGGGTGCTACGATTGTATCAAAATGAAAGCATTGTTATAATATTGAAAGAAAGAACACTGGTGTCACAAGAGTTAAGCACTTAAAAAAAAGAGTTAAGCACTTGGCTACTAACCAAATGGTATAATATTGAAAGAAAGAACCCTGGTGTCACAAGAGTTAAGCACTTGGTTGCTAACCAAATGGTCAGTGGTTCAAACTCACCATCTGCTCTGGAGGAGAAAGACTGGGAGATTTGTCTGCTCAGTGAAGACTGTAACCTTTGAAGACCTGTGGGGTAGTTCTGCTCTGTCTGAGGGTTGCTGTGAGTTGAAATTGACACAAAGGCAGTAACCAACTGTGTTAAAGGGGCCAGCAGCACACCTCAGTCTAAAACCCCCCAAAATTTTCTGTGATTAAGCAACAGTAGCTGCTAATATTATTTCCCTTTTTAAAAGAGAAATGAAGTACTCAGCATTTGCTGTGCTATTTCTTTTTTTTTTAATGTATTTTTTCTTTATTTTATTATTTTTTCTGTGTGTACCATCAAATTGGATCTGACTGTTACAGGAGGAGATTGCCCCTCCTTCTCCAGCAGAGCATCTCATGGATTCGAACCACATACCTCTGGGATTGCAGTGCAACGTTTTGCCACTAGGTTTTTCTTTATTATTTTTAATGAAAGTTTACAGAGACTTAGGGTTTTCAGTCACTCATTGTTGCACTTTTCTCCCTGCCCACCCCCTCTTCCCCAATTCGCTCTTCTTGAAAAGAAAAAGAAAAATCTTTCATTGTTATGCAATCCCTCCCCCCCCCAAGTCCACTCCACTATGGAGCCTTCACTCTGGACTTCTTTAATAACAAGAATACCTGTTCATACGTCCCTTTTAAACAGTTCTCTCCCTCATCTGTTTCAATGCAGTATACATCATTCCTCCCCTTCTTTTCTGTCTTCCCTCAACCTTGATGTCAGTCCCATTTTACAACAGTGGCCCTATGCAATATTTGTCCTTTTGTGACTGAGATATTTCACTCAGCATGTTATCCTGCAGGGTTATCCATTTTGCATAATATTGCATGAGTTCCTTGTTTTTCAATGCAGCGTAGTATTTCATTGTGTGACTATACCAGAGCTTCTCTAGCCATTCATTTGTTGATGGGCTGTGCTATTTCTTAATTTTTGCCACTTAATAAATGAACTAAAATAACTCTTAGGAGCTATTTTTCACTAACCATACACATCCCAACTCCGTTCTTCACAACAGCTTCAAAATCATTCCACCAGCTTATCTGTCTTGGAAGAAGTATAGTTTAGAGTGTACCTCGGGAAAGAGGAGGGCAAGACGTCATCTCATAGATTTGGGATGTGTTATCAGGAAAGGGAAAGACTTGAAGAGTGTCATTCCTGGTAGAGTGGAGGGTCACTGTGCGCGAGGAAGCCCCTCCTTAGATGGACGGTCACAGTGACGGGGACAAGGGGACTGAGCACTGCAGAGATTGTGAGGATGGTGGGAGACCAGGCAGGACAGCATTCTACTGTATGCAGAGGTACTACCAAATTGGGACTGGCTTGACAGCACTTAACAAGACTCATTTATGGGTTTATATTTCATAATAAACATGCCAGTAATCATCATGAACTCCTTACCACTTGGCTACCAGAGCTCCCTATATAATTTATAGTATATGATATAGAAGTCATAGATGTAATTTCTAAGTGCTGAAGAGCAACGATTTCAGTCTGGAGACTAAGGTGCGCCTGATCCAAGCCATAGTCTTTGCAATTACTTGCTTTGCATCAGAAAGCTAGACAATGACTAGGGATGATGGAAGGAGAATTGATGCCTTTGAGCTGTGGTGCTGGAGAAGAGTATTGAATATACACCATGAACTGCTAAGAGAACAAATAGGTTCATCCTAGAGAGGGTGAGACCAGGCTGCTCCTTGGAGGCAAGGATTCTGACATACTTTGGACATGTTGCAAGGAGAGATCAGTCCTTGGAGAGGGATGTCATGCTTGGGAGGGTGGAGGGACTGTTCAAGAGAGGAAGACCCTGGATGAGACAGATTAATTCAGTGACTGGGGTAATGGGAGTAGGTGTGTCAGAGAACATGAAATTAGCACAGGATAGAGCAGAATTTAGAGCTGTTGTACGTAGGGTTGCTATGAGTCACAAGTGACTCCACAGCACATAGCAACAACAACAATAATAAATAGATACATATCTGCTACCACTGATTATATTCTATGTAAGGGTTGATTTCACAGGCAAACAAAATTCTGCTGAAGATTATCCAAAAATGACTGAAAAACTACATTGACAGAAAACTACAAGAAATACAGGCGTGGGGGGGGTGGTGGTGAAAGAAATACAGGCTGGGTTTAGAAGAGACTGTGACACCAGAGACATCAGAGACATTATCTCCACCATCAAATGGATCTTGGCTGAAAGCAAAGAGTACCAGAGGAATGTCTATCTGTGTTTCATTGACTACGTAAAGGTATATGACTGTATGGATCACAACAAATTGTGGCTAACCTTGAGAAGAATGAGAATTCCAGAACACTTGATTGTGCTCCTGCAAAACCTGTACCTGGACCAGGAGGCAGTCATCAGAACAGAGCAAGGAAACACTGCAGGATTCAAAATTGGGAAAGGTGTATGCCAGGGATGTGTCCTATCTCCATACCTTTTCCAAAAAAAGCATATACTCATCAAAAGACATCTATTAGAATGTTCACAAAAACAACCCAAAAAAGCAAACACTGCTGCCCCATAGCAACACTGCACAGGGTTCTGAGAGGGTAAATCTTTACAGACGCAGAGCGCCTTGTTCCCTCCCAAGAAGCAGCTGGTGGGTTTGCACGGCCGACTTTCTGCTTAATGACCCAACACATAATGTGCTAAACCCCCAGAACCCCCAGAAGTGCACAGAGAGAAACCAGCCAGATACTCCACAAAACCTAAACTGTTATCACAGAGTCAATTTCAGTGTCACAAAAGCGACCCCATCTGGTACAGAACAGAACTGCACATCAGAGGGAGTTTCCCCACTTAACTTCCACAGACGCCGACCCCCAGGCCTTTCTTCCGTGGTACCAATGGGTGAGTTTGAACCATAAACCTTTTGGTTAGTAGCTGGGAGCACACCATATGCAGCAGTCAGATAAACACATCCCCAGCAGTTCACAAAGCAGGATATCCTACAACTGCAAGAAAGAAGAAACCAGGATAGTGTATAGGAACGGTTTCATGAACGTAACATTGAGGGGAGGAGGCAGATACACAGGACAATGGAAGGAAAGATTTCACTCATGTAAAGTTCAAAAGCAGACAGGAGGTAAAATTATTTTTTTTTAAGCAGACAGGAGGATTCAGTGGTATTAGGAGTTGGAATGCTGTGTCCCTTTGTGGGTGGAGGGGAATGACCGAGGAAGAGGGGAGGAGCTGGAGAAGGTTCTAGGGTTGATCCTGTTCTTCTTAACCCATGCTGTTGTTGTTATTGTTAAAATGTGCCACTGAGCTGACAAAGACTCACAGCGACCCTATGAACAATGGCTCAGAACCTTACTCCATCGTAAGTCAATCTCAACACCTAAGACACACGTGACCCTATTTCCCCAATCACTGAGTCAATTCAGCCCATCCCGGGACTTCCTCCCCTGTGCTGTCTCTCCACCCTTCCAAGCATGATTTCCTTCTCCAAGGACTTCTCTCTCCTGGCCACGTGCCCAAAGTATGTGAGACAGAGCTTCAAAATCCTTGCCTCCAAGGAGCAACCTGGTTTCAGCCTTTCCAGGATAAACCTGTTTGTTCTCTTGGTGGGTCCATGGTATATTCAACACTCTTCTCCAGCACCACAACTCAGGCATCAATTCTCCTTCTCTCATCCTTATTCATGGTCCAGCTCTCAGATGCATAGCAATTATTTGAGAAGACTATGGCCTGGATCAGGCATACTTTAGTTTCTAAATTGGCATTGTTGCTCTTTAGCATTGTGGACGGGTCCCTGACAGCAAATTTTCCCAACGCAACTCATCTTTTGATTCTTAACCCATTTGCTGGCTCTATATGCATGTGTTCTGCTTGTGACAATTCAAAGAACTGCCGTGTGCAATTAACTTCTTTTCTTTTCTTTTCTTTTCTTTCTTTCTTTCTTTCTTTCTTTCTTTCTTTCTTTCTTTCTTTCTTTCTTTCTTTCTTTCTTTCTTTCTTCTCTTTCCCTTCCTTTCTCTTTCTCCCCTTTCTCTCTCTCTTTCTTTCTTCTCGCTCTTTCCCTTCCTTTCTCTTTCTCCCCTTTCTCTCTTCCTTCCTTCCTTCCTTCTCTCTTTCCCTTCCTTTCTCTTTCTCCCTTTTCTCTCTCTCTCTTTGTTTCTTCTCTCTCTTTCTCCCCTTTCTCTCTCTCTCTCCCTTCCTTTCTCTTTCTCCCCTTTCTCTCTCTCTCTCTCCTTTCCACACCATAAGCTGCTTTATTCGATATCAGGATGGCCAGCCCTCCCGCCTCCTGCAGTCCTGGTGGCGTCAGTGACCCACCCACGCCAAGGGAAGATAAGACAAGTACAATCCGGCGCCATGTACGATTTCCAGCTCTCATATGCACATCTTTCCGTATGTATGTTACACAAGGAAATAAAGGTCAAGTTTTCTCTGAAAGATTAAAAAAATCGCTAAACATCTTATCAACTTAATCAAGGTGAGGGGATGGGCAAGAAAGACAGAAATGACAGAGTACTAATGTCAGAAACAAAATAGGAACCCTCACAGTAGACCCTAGAGATGTGAAAAGGACAATAAATAAACGTAGCCACTAACTTCGAGGTTGGAGGTTCAAGTCCATCCAGAAGTGCCTAAGAGGAAAAGGCTGGTGATCAGCTTCCAAAAAAAGCAGCCCCCAAAAAAAGTATGGAGTGCAGTGCCACTTCCACACACAGGGGGTCGCTGTGAGTTGGAGTTAATTTAATGGCACTTTTTTTAAAAAAAATTTTTTTGTGTGTGAGTGTACCGTCAAATCAGATCTGACTGGTACAGGAGGAGATTGTCCCTCCTTCCCCGGCAGAGCATCTGGTGGATTTGAACCGTGCGCCTCTGGGATTGTAGTTGCAGCTCCTTGCCACTAGGCCACCAGAGCTCCCCTTTATTTTAATTTTTTTTATAATCAGCACTCTGGTCCCCAATTGGATCATTCAGAGTAGCAGACTGATTTTTTTTAACAAAAATATTCTTATACTAGTTTATTTACAAAATTCAAATACATTGTTTTCCAGAACAAATTCTTTCCATTTCTCTCAGTCTCCTCCACCCAACCTCATGATTAATCTCCCCCTTTCCCTACCCCTCCTCATTCCTCTGATTGATTTCTTGAAAGATAATTTACTAAAACTCACTTGAGAGGAGTAGGAAATCTTAACACATTTACTTACTGGGCTAAAGGGCTGTCTCGCAGGCTCTGTGGCCTTCTCCAGCGTGGCTGGGGAACTTTAGAGTTTCCTACACCTTAATGTTTGAAAACACGCTTGGGTCCTTTGGCAAGGAATTTTCTATTGGCCTCTCTGAGTCAATTCCAAGCATCTGGGACTCCGTGGATTCCAGAGAAACAGTCCTGACATTCCAGTTCTAACACACGAGCTCTGTTGCCCAGACTCTCAAAAGTGACAACCCAGGGGCTTCAGAAACAGAATGTGGACTGAAGGAAGAGACATGTAAAAGAAGATACCGGATAACACCATGCTTTTCAAGTCCAAAACCAGGCAGGAGGACTCCAGAATGTTAGCAGTGGGGATGGTGATTGATGAAATCCTTACCTCCCTCCCACTCTCCCTTTTTCCTTCAGCTCTTACCAACTCTTCTAAGTGTCTCCAATTTGGTCAACTCCTTCTCTGGAGCACGCTGGGGTGCACAGGCAGGGCCAGGAAGTTCTGGGAGCTGATGGGAGTCCTTCCAGGCTGCGTCGGTTTCCTATCAGACTCTGGCAGGTAGTGTCATCTCACAGTCCCCAGACAGGCTTTCCTGGCCAGCTGGGAAAAACAGGAGTGTCCTTTTTCAGGCTGGGTGTGTTTGTGTCGTATTCTTCCCATGATTCAGTTGCCTCCAAATTACCGGGCAGGAGGCGAGGCCGGTGGGGAGTTGGCTCTGGCAGGTCACCCGCTTCCTGGAAGCCAGGACTGTGTATGTGGTTTGACCTTGGAGGCCCGGATGGCTTAGTCTGGATGTGGTCTCGGCACAGGCCACTCTGAGGGTTTCTGCACCACTCACTCCCACGGGTTGTCCCCCTCCCAGGATCAGCCCAGCCTCCTTTCTCCCTTTTGCTACTACGTGCCATCAAGTCAAATCTGATCTCCAACACACAAAACCTCGCTCAATCCTGCTGTCTTCTCAACCTGTACCGTGCTTAAATCAGCTGTGGCAGTCAGTCACTATGTCAAGTCAGCTTGTTGAGAGTCTTCCTCTTTTTTTCTACTTTTCTGAGCATAATATTCTTCTCCAGAGACTGGCCCTTCCTCATAACATGCCCCAAGATTGTGAGATGAAGTCTCAACATTCTTTCTTCTAAGGAACACTCTCGCCACTCTACTTCTAAGACAAATTTGCTTGTTCTTTTGACAATTCTTCACCTATGCCGTTGTTCAAATGCATCAATTATTTGAGCTTACTCATCCATTGTTCAACCTTCATATGCCTATGAAGCCAGTTAAAAGATCACACTTTGGGCCAGGCACACCTTAGGCTTTAGAGTGGTATCCTTACTCATCCATGCTTAAAACAGCCATTGAGTCAGTTCTGATTCACAGAAACTCTAAAGGACAGAGTAGAATTCCCCACAGGCTTTACAAGGCTATAAATATTTTTTAAATTACTTTTTTTAAAATTTTTTTAATTTATTTTATTTTTTTAATTTTTTTAAAATTACTTTTAATGAAGGTTTACAGAGACTTAGGGTTTCCATTTATTCATTGTTGCACCTTTCTCCCTGCCCACGCCCTCCTCCCCAATTCACTCTTCTCTTTGAAAAGTAAAGGACAAATTCTTTCATTATTTTACAATCCCTCCCCCCAGGTCCACTCCACTGTGCAGCCTTCATTCTGGACTCGTGTCATGACAATAATATCTAATCATATATCCCTTTTAAACATTTCTCTCCCTCATCTGTTTCAATGCAGTATACATTATTTCTCCCATCTTTCTCAGTCTCCCCTCAACCCTGATGTCAGGCCCATTTTACAACAGTGGCACTATGCAGTATTTGTCCTTTTGTGACTGAGCTGTTTCACTCAGCATAATGTCCTCCAGGGTCACCTATTTTGTATAATATTTCATGAGTTCCTTGTTTTTCAATGAAGCGTAGAATTCCATTGTGTGAATATACCACAGCTTCTCGATCCCTTCGTTTGTTGATGGGCACTTGGGTTGTTTCCAGCTCTTTGCTACTGTGAACAAAGCTCCAATAAACATGGCTGTGTATATAGCTGTTTGGGTGGTGGTTATGGTTTCTTTAGGGTATATTCTCAGTAGCGGAATTGCTGGGTCAAATGGTATTTCTATTTGCAACTTTTTGAGAAAGAGCCATACCGCCTTTCAAAGTGGTTGCCCCATAAGGCTATAAATTTTTACAGGAGCCAATTACCTCATCTGTCTCTCAAGGAGCTGCTGGTAGATTTGAACTACTGACCCAATGTTTATCACACTGTGTCATCAAGTCTCCTAAGAACAGCGACATAATCCTTCCTTCTGGAATATTCAAAAGACTCCAACTCAGGGTCACATTTCTCATAAAACAGGCCACGGCAGCTGTGCTCAGGGTTTAAGATGTCAGAAGTAAATAAAACACAAAGCTCATCCTTACTCCAAACTCCTGGTTTCCCTGTGTAAAAAAGGACACCCCCTCCTCAAACATAACTCTCTACCTTCAAGTCATTTCTCACTCCAGGGGACCCTACAGGACAGAGCTCAACTGCCACATAGTATTTCTGAGACCGTAAATCTTTATGGAAACAGACTTACCTCATCACGGTCCCTCTGAGTGACTGGTGGGTTTGAACCACTGACCTTTTAGTTAACAGTCAAAT
Organism: Elephantulus edwardii; assembly: GCF_000299155.1. NCBI lineage: Eukaryota > Metazoa > Chordata > Mammalia > Macroscelidea > Macroscelididae > Elephantulus > Elephantulus edwardii. Next base: position 1,194,239 of record NW_006399986.1, on the reverse strand, counting down.
TCTTTAACAACCACCCCGCCAGGGCTCCTGTAAAATGGGGAGGAGTTAAAATTAATAAACAAGTAAGCTGGATAAAAGGGAAAGGCATTACACAATAGACAGTTAATTAGACATCACAATTAATTAATCAATGACAATTATTATAATGTTATAAATGTATGTATAATGTTATCATGTTATAAATATATGTATAATGCTATGTTATGTTATAAATTATGTATAATCTTATCATGTTATAAATATATGTATAATGCTATGTTATAGTGTTATAAATGTATGTATAATGTTATCATGTTATAAATGTATGCATAATGCTATGTTACAGTGTTATAAATGTATGTATAATGTTATCATGTTATAAATGTATGTTTAATGCTATGTTACAGTGTTATAAATGTATGTATAATGTTATCATGTTATAAATGTATGCATAATGCTATGTTACAGTGTTATAAAGGTATGTATAATGTTATCATGTTATAAATGTATGCATAATGCTATGTTATAGTGTTATAAATGTATGTATAATGTTATCATGTTATAAATGTATGTATAATGCTATGTTATAGTGTTATAAATGTATGTACAATGCTATGAATGTATGAGAAACTAATACATTTGTAAACCTTTACTCAACTATAAATAAATAAAACAAAGTAAATGCAAAACAACAAAATAGGAAAAGAAGAGAAAGTGTTAGCAATTTGAAAAGACAAAAATTTAGCCCTACTGCCATGGAGTCCATTCAAACTCATGATAACTCTGCGTGTTATAGAGTAGAAATAAATTTCTGTTTGTTAAAGCCATCCCCTTGTGATATCTCTGTTACAGCAGCAGTAGATAACCAAGAGAAAATGAGTTCTCAATCTAATCAATCTGATTTCTAAAAAGAGCCATTTATGTCCCTCATCCGGAGCAGAGAAGTGTAAAGAAAATTTAAAGTGCGAAGAAACAATTCGTGCAAAGGATTAACAAGCTGCACAAATCACAATCTCCTCTACCCAGAGATCAGAACTAGATGGTGCCCAGCTGCCACTATGGACAGATGTGATTAGAATTACAACAGAAAGTCCCAAAGAGTGGGGGTAGGGGAGGAATAGAGAACAAAATTAAAAATCATAAAAAAGACAGAACTTACTGGTCTAATAGAGACTAGTAGGATCCCCTCCCCAAGAACATGGTCCTTAGATACCCTTCAATTGGGAAACTCAATCCATTCCTAGAGATTCTTATTTAGCCAAAACAATACATAGACCAGTGAACACCACTGGTGAGGAACGTGTTTCTCAGGGCAATCAAGCATGTAATGCGAAGAGGGGCAGGATTTGTACCAAAACAAAGCTCAGAAGGCAGGTAGGGGCAGGAAAGATGGGTGAATGAAAACAGGAAACTCAAGGAGGAAGTGGGAAAAGTGCTGTCACCCACTGAGGGGATTGCAAATGCTGGCAGCAAACAAAATGTGCACACATTCATTACAGAACGGGAAATGAACTTGTTTGCAAACTGACAAGTGAACCACAATCTAAGGGTAAATCAGACACATACATACACGTGGGAGATGAGGCTCACCAAAAAAAATCAGAGAACACTCCAAGTTACCCACAAAGGGAAGGATATGCAGTGCCAAGACCCGGATCTGAACTTTAAGCCCCAGAGACACCCACTGGTGGCGTTTCGGTAACAGGATTGTGAAACAGAGATATAAGGGATGTAAGAGAGATGGTTATGAGGCTCCGTTCCCCAGAGACTGAGCTTTGTTTGCAAATCATGCAATCAGGATGCAAACTTAGCAAGAGGAAGCGGTTCCAGCTCCACCTTCCAAACCTTTTATTCAGCAGTTCTTGGCCTTTGCATATCTCTCTATGTGTACTTCTGTGGTTCAGGGATATATTTATACATGTCTTTTGCTCTCATTTAGAGAATGAAATTTAAAAAAAAAAACGCAAAAATGAAACCCACAACATAATTGCTATCGAGTCCAGTCTGAATCATAGTGACTCAACAAGACAGGATAGGACTGTCCCCACCCTGGGTCTTTAAGTTTGGAATCTTTGAATAAGTTGATTAGCACATCTTTCTTTAAGGAGGGTTCAAACATATCAGTCTTTTATTCCATACGGAAGCTCTTAATCACTGAATCCCAGGAGTGCCTATGTGGACCCATAAGCTAAAAGGTCAAACTCACTGCCCTTGAGTCAATTCTAACTCATTACAACCCTCCACTGGAATCCAAGGCTGTCAGTCTTTCTGGAGGGAAACCTCCTATTGCTTTTCCTACAAAGCAGCTGGGGGATTCGAACCACTGGATCTTTGGTTAGTATCAGAACACGTAAACACTGCGCCACCCACCAGGGCTCCTGTTTCCATCCACGGTGGCTTTGTAGAACAGAGCAGAATTGGCCCCAGAAGGCCCCCAAAGCTGGAAGCTTTTCTCCTTGAGTCCCTGGTAAGGCTTTCTGCTAGCATCCAAGCACTTTAATCATTGCACCACCAGCGTTGCTTAAGTAATTCATACCAACCCCCAAACTCACTCCTGTGGAGTCAACTCGGGCACGCAGGCTCCTAGCGCCGAACTCTGTCCCTTAACTTACGAGACACCAGATAAGCTGAATGTATTCTGAGGATGTTATGCTGAGTGAAATAAGTCAGTCACAAAAAAAGGCAAATCTTGTATGGTTGTTGGGTGCCATCCAACAATTCACAGTGATCCTGTGAACAACAGATCTGAATCTTGTCCTATACGGCACCAGCCTCACCATCTTTGTGGTAACACGTGTATTGTTACCACGTCAAGTCATCACATTGAAGGTCTTGCTCTCTGTCTCTGACCCTCTACCTTTCCAAATACGATGTTTCCCCCCCAGTGACTGGCCTCCTGACAACAAGCCCAAAGCGTGTGAGATAAAGCTTCACCACCTTGGCCTTTAAGGAGCTCTGTGGTCACACTTCCTCCATGACAGATTTTAAAAGCAAAGGAAAGGTTTACTCACAAACAGAATTATCATTGGGTGGTTATTAGGGATCGGAAAGGAGGGGGACAGGAATAAAAATTAGTGAGTAGATGACTGGTACATATTAAGGTGTCTGAAGGGATGGAGGGAAAGGTTAATAATCAATTAGGAGATGCTCACCATCATGTCACTAAAGAAAGGGAAGACAAAGAGAGGTGTAGAAGGATTGATGGAAATGAGAACCACAGGGAGGAAGTGGGAAGAGTGAGATTACACTGAGGATGCTGAAATCAATGGTGAATGAAATATTAACTTGCTTTGAAGTTTTACATTCAAATTACAATACAAACAAAGGGAACGGGGATAACTGTTTTCAAGGTTTCCAATGTTTCCCAAAGCAGGCCATCATCTCTCCCCTGTGGGGCTCCTGGGGAACTGAACTCCCAACCTTTAGGTTAGCCACCAACTACAGTACCAACTGACCACTGTACCACCAGAGATCCTGTTTAAAAACTAAATCATTGGTGTTGTTATGTGCCATCGAGTTGCCTACAACTCATAGCGACCCTATTACAACAGCCCTAAACCCTGCTCTATCTCTTGACAATCTTTTTGTCTCTGACACTCCTACCCTCATTACCCCAATAACTGAATCAATCCATCTCATAGAGGGTCTTCCCCTCCTGTGCTGTCCCTTCACCCTCCCAAGCATGACATCCATCTCCAAGGCCTGATCTTGCCTTGCAACATGTCCAAAATATGTCAGACAGAGCTTCAGAATCCTTGCCTCCAAGGAACAGCCTGGTTTCACTCTCTCCAGGACAAACCTGTTTGTTGTCATAGCTGTGCATGGTATATTCAATACTCTTCTCCAGCAACACAGCTCAGAGGCATCAACTCTCCTTCTATCATCCCTAGTCATTGTCCAGCTTAGACAAGGAAATCATTCTGGAGTCAGAATCCTGAGCCTCATTGTTTGACTGGGACAATTCCCATCCCCTCTCTGTGTAACCTTATTGAATGAGCCTGACCTCAGATGCCCAGATAATAAACATCACCTCCCTCAGTCCTGTCTCTCCTACCACAGAAGGACTTCCTCATCTCCCACTGCTTGACCTTGATTGCCAGGCCTTGGAAGGAACCTGCTGTGGCCCACAGGTTAGAAATGGCTATGTCCCTGGGTGGTAATAGTAATAATAGTAATTGTTGTTGTTGTTTAATGCCGTCGAGTCGTAGATGACTCATAGCTACCCTATGAACGAACAGCCTGAGCACTGTTTGTACACAGAGTTTCCGGAGGCAAGTCATTTCGGAAGTGGATGCCACTCCTGCTTCCAGAATAATAGTAATAGTAATAATAATAATAAAAATAATAATAATAATACGAGATACCTTCACTTAAAATAGAAGATACGGTGTTCCATATATTTGACAAAGTTAAAGTGAAAATCACGTTAGACTCATCTAATCTTCATCATCAGATAATCTGAATGTCCCTGGTAGAGGCACAGATACCAGAAATAAGCACTGATATTTCAAACATGGACATGAACGAACCAGAGAGAAAGAAGAAAAAACTTGAAAAATAGCTGCATACAACAGAAAAAAACCTTAAAGATTAGTCTGCTTGTTTTTGGTGTCAGCCCAAGTTTTTAATTTGTACTGTCATTTGTTATTTTAAAGTACATTTTCATAATTTTAAAAATTTGCATTTTTATAGGAAAAAATAATAATGTGTCTATTAACCTAAATGTTACCAGTTCTAATCCGCCCCATAGGTGACCTGCTTCCATAAAATTGTTGTTCATGCTTGTCAAATGGAGTCTGATTTTTGTGGAGCTCTGCTGGCCTAATGGTAAGAAGCTGTGCTGCAATCTCGAAGGCCTTTGGTTCGAATCCACCCGCTGTTCCATGGGAGAAAGATGAGCAGTCTCCGCTCGTGTGATTAACTGCTTGAAAACCCACTGGAGGGTCAGCTCTGAGCCAGTTTCAACTCAACTGTAAACAACAACGACTTGTGTGCACAGAATTGCTCCATAGGGTTTCCACAGCTGACTGCACATCTTTCTCCTGCTGAGAAGACCTGAACAGCTAACCTTTGATTAACAGCTGAACATTTCAACTCTGTGTGACCAGGGCTCTGAAATCAGTCTCTCTCCCCTTCCTCTGTCTCTATCTTTCCCCTTGCGACTGAGTCTACACTGACTCATAGCTGATCCTTCAACGGCTTTCCATGAAGATTGCCCATCTATCCCCCTCAGAGCAGCTGGTGAATCCAAACTGCTAGAAAGGCACTGGCTTTGAGCTAGCAGCCCAACTCTTTGTAGACTGTGACACCAGAGTTCCTTAACACCAGTAGTTGTTGTTAGGTGCCATTGAGTTGAACACAACTCATAGTGACCCATGAACAAAAGATCTGAACCCTGTCCTATTCTATGCTTTCCTCACACTTCCTCACACTAGAGCCCATTGCAGCAGTCACCATGTCAGTCCACCTTGGTTGAGTGTCTTTCTCTCCTTCGCCAACTCTCCACCCTTTCAAGCATCCTGTCCTTCTCCAAGGAATAGTCCCTCCTGGCAACATGCCTGGAGTATGTGAGGCAACACTTCATCATTCTTGCCTCCAAAGAGCTCTCTGTCTGCACCCTCTCCAACACTGTTCATTCTCTTGGCCATTCATGGAGGTTCAGTGCTCTTTTCTAACACCACGGCTCAAAGGCTTCAGTTCTTCTTCTGTCATCCTTGTTCATTTTCCAGCTCTCAGATGCATAACAAGTAATTGGAAAAGACTATAGTATAGCCTGATCAGATGCACATTAGTCCTCAAACTGGGTATAAACTGCTTGAGCATTTTTAATTTTTTTTTTAACAATCAACTGTGAGCTGATTGGCTGTTTCTGATTTTGTCAACAATCATCTGGTGTTACTTGTGTTTGGAGAGAATATTGTTTGAAGTGGTACAGCACTTGTCTGTCAGTTTGCTGTACTGAGATAATGTGGGTTTGCTGTGATACTAAAATCTGTATCACTGGTGTGTCAAACACTGTAAGATATACTCATGGTGGACAGGTTTTGGTGGAGCTCCTTGATTAAGACAGACTAGGAAGCAGGATGGGCTGTCTGTTTTTGTTAAGTGCTGTCAAGCCAGAGACAAATTCATAGTGACTTTATGAATGAATGAAAGACCTCAACACTTGTATAACTTTCATTGCTTCTCCAAGTTCACAGACTTTCCGGAGGCAAGCTATTTCGGAAGTGGATGCCACTCCTGCTTCCAAGTTGTTTAATCAGGGAGCTCCACCAAACACTGTCCACCATGGGTGACCATTCTCACATTTGATATATAATATAGGTGTCACAGTGTTCAGCATCACAGCAATCACGAGTTACATCTGTACAGCAAATGGACACACCAGTGTTATGCCACTTAGAAGGTTTGACCAAAATGAATTAAAACCAGGCCTGAGGGCCACAGTTTAAAATCACCCACCTATGGCTTGGTAGCATAACTTTCTATCCACTAAGCCAATAGAGCTCTCTCTATGTTGTTATTGTTATTGTTGTTAAGTGCAGTTGGGCCATAGATGACTCATAGCGACGCTATGAACGAAAGACCTGAACACTTGTTTAACTGCCATCATTTTTCCACAGTCATAGAGCTTCTGGAAGCGAGCTATTTCAGAAGTGGATATCACTCCTGCTTCTATCTACTTTCTAAATAACAGGCCTTTGAAAACCTTATGAACACGAAAGAAAGAGGATAGTTATAGTAATGTCGTGGGAGAGCCCAGATTGGAAGTCAGTTGAAATGAAGAAAAACAATAACAAACACCCTTTAATAATTGGAACATGGAATGTATGTAGCACGAATGTTGGAAAACTGGAAATTGTTAAAAATGAAGTGGAATGCATGATTATTGGAATACTAGGCAACAGTGAGAGGAGATGGCCCAGCTTTGGGCACTTTGAGTCAGATAATCATATGGCCCACTATGCAGGGAATGGTATTGTATTCATAGTCAAGAATCAATTTCAAGTTCTAGCCTGAGCGCAATGCTGTGATACTATCCATATGCATACAAGGAAGATCCGTTAGCACAACTATTAATCAAATATACTCTCCTATATCTGGGGCCAAAGAGGAAGAAGTTGAGAATTTTTACCAAATCTTGCAATCTGAAATTGACTGAATATGCAATCAAGATGTGTTAATGATAATTAGTGACTAGGATGCAAAAGCAGGAAACAGTGAAGAAGGAATAGTAGTTGGACAACATGGCTTGGTGATAGAAACAAGGAAGGAAAGAGAATGATTGCATTTTTGTATTTGCAATGATTTATTCATTGTAAGTAGCTTTTTAAAAAGACACAAATTTCGCCCTCATCAAACGAATGGATAGAGAAGCTGTGGTATATTCACATAATGGAATTCTACGCTGCATTGAAAACCAAGGAACTCATGTAATATTATTCAAAACGGGTGACCCTGGAAGACATTATGCTGGGTGAAATATCTCAGTCACAAAAGGACAAATACTGCACAGTGCAACTGTTGTAAAATGGGACTGACATCAGGGTTGGGGGCAGACTGAGAAAGATGGGATAAATTATGTATACTGCATTGAAATAGATGAGAGAGAGAACTGCTTAAAGGGTATATATGATTAGATATTATTGTCATGACAGGAGTCCAGAATGAAGGCTGCACAGTAGAGTGGACTTGGGGGGAGGGATTGTATAACAAAGCAAGAATTTTTCTTTTACTTTTCAAAGAGAAGAACGAACTGGAGGGGAGAGTGGGCAGGGAGAAAAGTGCAACAATAAATGAATGGAAATCCAAAATCTCTGTAAATTTTCATAAATAATAAGAATACTATTTTTTTAAAAAGACACAAATTATGACTTTACACACGTATCTCATCTGATGGGCTGCATAGGAGTCATACTGGCTCCATTTGTGGAAGAAAACCAGAAGAGGAGTATAATAAATGGGTCACTAATTTTCCTGATACATCTTGGGGAGTGTGCAGCCGGAGGGCTCTTTGGAGGCAAGAACAATGAGACTTCACCTCACATACTTTGGGCATTTTACTAGGAGGTGCTAGTCCTTGGAGAGAGACGTGATGCTGGGACGGTGGAGGGTCAGCAAAGGAGAGGAAGACTTCAACCAGGTGGATTGACATGGTGACTACTGCAATGGGCTCTTGTGTGTCAGGAAGTGTGAGGATGGCACAGGATAGAACAGGCTTCAGATTTTTTGGTCATAGGGTTGCTATGAGTTATACTTGACTTGATGGCACCTAACAGCAACAATAATTTTGCTGGAAGTAGGAAAATTAACAGGCACATGGACGTATCTCTTGATTTTTGGACATCGCCCACGCAGGCAGTAGGTGATGCAGAAATGGTGAGTAAACCCTGTAAAAGCCGGAACTTGTGTTAGATAGAAACTTGTGAGTGAAGGAAAAGTCAAATCCTGGAGGAAGTGTAACCAGGGTGCTCCTTAACGGCAAGGCTGGGGGAACCCCCACCTCATGTACTTGGGGCTTGATGTTAGGAGGGGTCAGTCCTTGGAAAAAGAGAAAATGTGAGGGTCAGAGAAAGAAAAGAGGTCCTTCAACAAGCTAGATTGACACAGTGACTGTTACAATGCACTCCAGTGTATCGGAGATGGGAAGATGACAAGAGACAGGGCAAGACTAGACTCAGCTCTGTTGCTCAGTTGTTCTTAAGGTGTTTGACTCGATGCTACCTAACCTCAATAAGAACAGAGAGTGACGGAAAAGTGGCGTGATTGCTCCGTGCCAAAAGCTGAAAATACATGAGACGCCAGGAAAAAAAAAGAAAACCACACACCAAGACAGTTCCACTGAACTCTGGTTCTTACAGCCTTCAAGGTAGTGTTTTTACAGGGTAACTGTAACTGCAGTTACAGCTTGGATACGAGCGACATGAAGTCCAGGAAGCTCATGGCTTTAGGTAACCAGTTATTTAGTTATCTAGTGGTGTCTTGGATTGAGCATGCCCCTCCAAAACACGTGTCCATTTGACTAGTCTGTGAGTCTCCCATTTGACTAGTCTGTGAGTCTCCCAGGGCTGTACAATTATCCTATAAGCTGTAAATCTCAACATCTATGATGTTAAATCCACAAAGATTTCATTTTACTCGGATTCATAACAAACGCCCATGGAAGCAGCAGTCAAGGGGTGGTGAGGGGGAGACATTGTAATGTTCAGATCTGCTGCAAAGGTCGCTTTAAAGTGCTACAGAGCAAGGATATCACTTTGAGGACTAAGGTGTGTCTGCCTCAAGCCATGATTTTTTCCCAATTGTCTCACATGCTTGTAAAAGCTGGACAATGAACAAAGAAGATTGAAGAAGGATTAATACCTTTAATTGTGGTGTTGGCAAAGAATATTGACGATGCCCCTCTTAACGACATGCTCAAAGTGTGAGAAGAAATCACCCCATCCTCATTTCTAAGGAGCACTCTGGTTGCACTTTTTTGAAGACAAACTGGTCTGTTCTGCGCAGCTCAGGGCATATTCCTCACTCTTCGCCAAGACTCCAGTTCAAAGGCATCAGCTTTTCTGTGGCCTTCCTTATTCATGGTCCAACTCTCACATGCAACCTTGGAAAGCTTATGGGGCAGCTTTTTGCTTTATTTTGATCCAGAGGATTGTTGGTGAGCTCAAATCATTCCAGAAAGTGTTAGGCTGATAATTTCCTATAGTCCTAACTGGCTGACCATTAAGGTTGGTGGTTCAAAGCCACCATGGGCTCTGTGGGTGGAAGATGAGGTAGCCTGCTTCTGTGAGGATGGCTACCTCGGAAACCCTACGAGGCAATTCTTCTCTGTCCTCACTCAGAGTCTTGTACTTTGCTGAGAGTCAGACCCCTTGACAGTCTTCTAGAAACACTATAAACCCAGTGAGTGAGAGTCAGACGGGCACTCCATTGACCACCATTTGGGCTGGGTAGTTCAACAAAGGAGGGAAGTTGGTGAACAGGGCAAGCAATTGCCAAATCTGGAACCAATGGGGATGAGGAATCTACTGGGTCAAAAATTTCCCAAGAGGAAGTCAGGAGGAAAGGAAGTGGACAATGGGCTTGACCTAGCGACGCTGTGTTCCCCTCATCTTAAGCTGGGTTCTCTTGGGAAACAAAACCAGTGTTGTTGTTGTTGTTGTTGTTGTTGTTATGTGCCGTCGAGTCGTTTGCAACTCATAGCGACCCTATGTACAACAGCCCTAAGCCCTGCTCTATGCCATGCCAATCTCATTGCCTCTGACACACCCATCCCAATTACCCCAGGCACTGGATCAATCCACCTCATAGAGGGTCTTCCCCTCCTGCGCTGTCCCTCTATTCTACCCAGCATGATGTCCCTCTCTAAAGACCTATCTCTCCTTACAACATGTCCAAAGTATGTCAGGCAAAGCCCCAGAATCCTTGCTTCCAAGGAGCAGCCTAGTTTAACCCTCTCTAGGATGAATCTGTTTGTTTTCTTGGCAGTCCATGGTACATTCAATACTCTTCTCCAGCACCACAGCTCAAAGGCATCAATTCCCCTTCTATCCTCCCTAGTCATTGTCCAACTCTCTGATGCATAACAAGTGATTGCAAAGACCATGGCCTGTATCAGGCACACCTTAGTCTCCAGAGAGACACCGTTGCTCTTGAGTGAGGATTTATAAATACATATGGAAGCTGAGGTTCGAGTTGTCCCCAAGCACATCACTGCCATAAGATCCGCTTCAACAGAAGCAGGTCTCGGACCCCATGTCATAGTATATACCCAATGGTTATTATCAACCACCACAAGGCACCTTCCACTCAATTTAGCAGGCCTCACCATCTGTGCTCATACAGGCTGAGATGTTATCTTTAAATAAAAGCTACATACATGGCAAACATGGCCGGGCCCTGCTCTAGTGAGAGGATTCTTTCTACTGCTTGTCCCAGAAAAAGGCAGAAGCTCAGGCCTGCACCCTGTTTCCTGCTCTTATAAAGATGGAACAGGTCAAAATTCTGCACATGTGCAGTTCAGAGGTGGCCCTCAGTCCCACACATGAGCTGAGCACTTGGAATCTGAATTAAGAGACACTATGGAGGTAACAGGGAGCTCTAGCAGCTTAATGGGTAAACAGTTGCACTGCCAATACAAAGTAAGGCAGTTCAAATGCACCATCTGCTCCACAAGAGAAAGATGAGCAGTCTGCTCTCAGGGACTTCTCCAGAGTACTGAAGAGCAATGATGTCCACCTAAGGACTGAGGTGTGCCTGATCCAGGCCATTGCCTTTGCAATTACTTGCTATGTATCAGAGAACTAGACAATGACTAAGGTTGATAGAAAAAGAATCAATGCCTTTGTGTTGTGCTGCTGGAGAAAAGAACATGCCATGGACTGCAAGGAGAATAGGTCCATTTATTTGGAGAGGGTGAAACCAGGCTGTTCCTTGGAGGCAAGGATTTTGAAGCTCCATCTGACATACTTTGGACATGTTGCAAGAAGGGACCAGTCCTTGAAGAGGGACATCAATACATGGGAGGGTGGAGTGACAGCGGAAGAGAGGAAGACCCTGGATAAGCTGGATCGTCTCAGTGACTGGGGTAATGGAGGTAGGTGTGTCAGAGACTATGAAATTGGCTCAAGATAGAGCAGGGTTCAGAGCTGTTGTACATAGGGTTTCTATAAGTCAGAATCGACTCAACGCCACATAACAACCACAACAGAGCGTCAGTTATGAGTCATTTCTGACTGGATGGCAATGAGTTGGTTGTTGTTGTTGTTGTTATTATGTGGCGTCAAGTCACTTGCGACTCCTAGCAACCCTATGTACAAGAGCCCTAAATCCTGCTCTATCCTGTGCCAACCTCACAGTCTCTGACACACCTACTCCAAACACCCCAATCACTGAATCTATCCACTCATGTAGGGTCTTCCTCTCCTGCACTATCTCTCCAGTCTCCCAAACATAGCGTGCTTCTCCGAGGACTGGTCCCTCTTTGCAACATGCCCAAAGTATGTCAGACGAAGCTTCAGAATCTTTGCCTTCAAGGAGCAGCCTGGTTTCACTCTCTCCAGGACAAATCTGTCTGTTCTCCTAGCAGTCCATGGTATATTCAGTACTCTTCTCCAGCACCACAGCTCAAAGGCACCAATTCTCTTTTCATCATCCCTAGTCACTGTCCAGCTCTGTGAAGACTATAGCCCAGATCAGGTGCACCTTAGTCTCCAGCCTGATGTCGTTGCTCTTCAGTACTCTGGAGAGGTCCCTGACAGCTGACTTTCCCAATGCAATTTATCTCGTGATTTCCTGGCTGCTAGTACCAAGAGTGTTGACTGTGGAGCCAAGCAAACTAAAACTGTTAACAGTCTCAATCTCTTCACAATCCATACTGATGCTGCCAATTGGGCCAGTGGTGAGAATCTTTGTTTTCTTGATGTTGAGCTTCAATCCATATAGGAGGCTACAATCCTTGGCCTTCTGCAGCAAGCGCTTCAGGTCCTCTTCAATTTCAACAAGGAGGGTTGTGTCATCTGCATAAGACAGGTTGTTGATGGCTCTTCCACCAATCCTGATGCCACATTTCTCCTCGTACAGCCCAGTGTCTCGCATGATCTGTTCTGCATACAGATTGAAAGGTATGGAGACAGAATACATCCCTGGCTGACCTCCTTCCCAATTTTGACCCATGCCGTGCCTCATTGCTCTGTTCCAAGTATAGGTTTTGCATAAGCACAATAGTGAAGGTAAAACCAATAGGGAGCTCTGGTGGCAGAGTCCATAGAAAGCTGCAATATTAACACAAAGGCCATACTTCTGCAGGTTTGACGCCACCAGCAGCTCCAGGAAAGAAACAAGGGCAATATCTTCCCATGTAAATTACAACCTCAAAAACACAATGGAGTATCTTCTTTTTAAAAAATTTTATGTGTGTGTGTGTATGTGTGTGTGTGTGTGTGTGTGTGTACCGTCAAATTAGATCTGACTGGTACAGGAGGAGATTGTCCCCCCTTCTCCAGCAGAGCATCTGGTAGATTTGAACTGCTCACCTCTAGGATTGCAGTGCAGCTTCTTGCCACTAGGCCACCAGAACTCCCAATGGAGGGTCTTCTATGAGTCAGAACCCAGCTGTCAGCAATGAAAGGAGGAGGCAGCGTACCCAGAAAGGATTTCTAATGGTACCAAAGAATGTTAAAAGCAGAGCACTCAGGTGGAGGGGATTAATCATGGGGGTTGTACAATTTGATGGAGGGAGGAGGAAAATTGGAAGAATCTGTTCTGGAAAACAATATATTCAAATTTTTGTAAATAAACTAGTATAATATTAAAAAAATTAAAAATCCTTTTCTCTCATAAACACACACACACATGCGCACACACATACAAGCAGCTATAACTAAGCAGAAATATTTTACTTAAGTATTAAAAACACGGTCAACACTTTTGGCACCAGCAAACAGGAAATCAAAAAACGTATTGTGATGGGAAAGTCTGCTGTTAGGGACCTCTCTAAAGTACTCAAGAGCAACGGTGT
>NW_006399986.1:1179228-1180476 GCF_000299155.1 Elephantulus edwardii | reverse complement strand
GCTTGGGAGGGTGGAGGGACAGCGCAGGAGGGGAAGACCCTCTATGAGGTGGATTGATTCAGTGACTGGGGTAATTGGGATGGGTATGTCAGAGGCAGTGAGATTGGCACAGGATAGAGCAAAGTTTAGGGCTGTTGTACATAGGGTCACTATGAGTCGCAAACTACTTGACAGCACATAACAACAACATTAAAAACACCACATATTGATTTTCATTTTAAAATTTTTTATTATATGGCTATGTAAGCTAGTTGGTTTGTTTTTTTAAAAAGGGGGGGGGAGGAAATTGTATATACTAGAGACCAAAATTTATCAGTGGTTACCAGGGATGGGAGGAAGGGGGTAAAGAGGGGTTCACTGTTTAGGAAGTGGTGAGTTTCTGTTTATGACAACGGGAAATAGCAATAGTTACGGTTAGTGTTTGTACAGCAAAATTAAAGCAACTGATATCATGAAACTCTGTGAAAAACATTAACTTGGCAAATTTTATGTTGTAATGTTCATACTCTTTCCATCTTCTTTTAATACTTCCTGGATCATTTAATATTCTGCCCAAAGCATCCTTAAATATAGCAACTCGATGTTCTAATTTGTTCTTCAGTTTCTTGAGCTTAAGAAATGCTGAGCGAGTTTGGCCCTTTTGATTTTCTGACTCCAGCTACTTAGACCATTCATTGTAATATTTTACTTCGTTTTTCCACACTGCCTTTTGAAATCTTCTGTTCAGCTCTTTAATATCTTGAATTCTTTCCTCTGCTTTGGCTTCTCAGCGCTCTAGTAAAATATTCAGAGTCTCTTCTGACATCAATTTTGGTCTTTTCTTCCTCCTCTGTCTTTTGCCCTCTTATTGGATGATATTCTTGATATCCTCCCACAACTCTTCTGGTCTTTGCTCATCGGTGTTTAAGGCCTCAAACCTGTTCCTGAGATGGTTTTGAAATTCAGGTGGGACAGACTCAAGGTCATATTTTGGTTCCCGTAGATTTGACTTAATTTCCCTTAGCTTCAGCTTAAACTTGCATATGAGTATTTGGTGATCTGTTCCACAATCAACACCTGGTCTAGTTTTCACAGCTAATATTGAGCTTCTCTAGTGGTTCTTTCCACAGGAATAATCAATCTGATTCCTATGCATACCATCAGGTGAAATCCAGGTGTAAAACCTGTGCATATGTTTCTTTTTTTTTAAATAATTTTAATGAGCATTTACAGAGATTTTGGATTTCCATTCATTCATTGCTGCACTTC
>NW_006399986.1:1171736-1178788 GCF_000299155.1 Elephantulus edwardii | reverse complement strand
ACAGCTTCTCTATCCATTCGTTTGTTGATGGGCACCTGGGTTGTTTCCAACTCCTTGCTATTGTGAACAGAGCCGCAATAAACATGGGTGTGCATGTGTTTGTTTCTTATAAAATGTATTTGCAATGATCAAATCAAGTCGTTGATTGTGCAAAATTCAATCATTCTATCTCCAGCTTCATTTCTGTCACTGAGTCCATGTTTTCCAACTACTGATCCTTCTTCTTTGTTGCCAACTTTTGCATTCCAGGCAGCCATTATTATTAATGCATCTTGGTTGCAGGTTCGATCGATCTCCAACTGTAAAAGTTCATAGAAATCTTCTATTTCCTCTTCTTTGTCTCTGGTTGTTGGTGCATATATCTGAATGATAGTGGTATTCACTGGACTTCCTTGTATGTGTATGGATATTATCCTGTCACTCACAATATTGTATTTCAAGACATATCTATAAATTACTTTTTTAACTATGAAAGCAACCCCATTTTTCTTCACCTTTTCATCTCCGGAGTAATAGATCATATGATCGTCCAGCTCAAAATGCCCCGTGCCATATTAAATGATCCAGGAAGTAGTAAAAGAAGATGAAAAGAGTATACAGAATTATTGTGCCAAAAGGAATTGGCAGACAGAAGAATTTCATGAAACAACATATGAGCAAGAGCCTTTGGTGATGAAGGAAGAAGTTCAAGCTGCTTTGAAGGAATTGGCAAAAAATAAGGCCCCACGAATTTATGGTATACCAATTGATGTATTTCAACTAACAGATGCTGCCCTAGATGTGCTCATCAAGTTGTGTCAAGAAATCTGGTGGACAACCACATGGCCAACTGACTGGAAGAGATCTCTATTTGTTTCCATTCCAAAGAAAGGTGATTCAACAGAGAGTGGAAATTATTCAGCAATATAATTGTTATCACATGCAGGCAAGATTCTGCTGAAGATTATAAAAAAATGACTAGAACAGCACATCAAGAGAAAACTGCCAGAAGTGCAGGCTGTGTTTAGAAGGGGTCGTGGTACTAGGGATATTGTAGCCAATGTTAGATGATCTTTGCTAAAAGCAGAGAGTAGCAGAGGAATGTCTATCTGTGTTTCATTGCCTATGCAAAGGTGTTTGACTGTGTGGATCACAAGAAACTGTGGCTGAGGCTGGGAAAAATGGGAATCCCAGAACACTTGAGCATGCTAACGTGAAACCTATACTTGGACCAGGAGGCAGTCGTCAGAACAGAGCAAGGAAATACTGCATGGTTCAAAATTGGGAAAAGTGTACTACAGGGATGTGTTCTATCTCCATACCTTTTCAAACTATATGCAGAACAGATTATTCGGGAGGCTGGGCTGTATGAGAAATGTGGCATCAGGATTGGAGGAAGATTCATCAACAATCTGTGTTGTATAGATGACACCACCCTGCTTGCTGAAAGTGAAGAGGACCTGAAGCACCTGCTGCAGAGGGTCAAGGACTGCAGCCTTCAATACAGATTAAAGCTCAACATCAAGAAAACAAAGATTCTCACCACTGGGCCATTTGGCAGCATCATTTAGTTTGCTTGGTTACACACTCAACACTCTTGGCACCAGGAGCCAGGAAATTAAAAGACATATTGCAAAGTCTACTGTTAGAGACCTTTCCAGAGTACTGAAAAGCAATGGTGTCACTCTGGAGACCAATGTGTGCCTGATACAGGCCATGATCTTTGCAATCACTTGTTATGCATCAGAGAGCTGGACAATGACTAAAGAGGATAGAAGGAGAATTGATGTCTTTGAGTTTTGGTATTTACAGAAAAGAGTATTGAATATACCATAAACTGCTAAGAAAATGAACAGGTTCCAACTAGAGAGGGTTAAACTAGGCTGCTCCTTGGAGGCAAGGATTCTGGGGCTTCGTCTGACATACTTTGGACATGTTGCAAGGAGGGACCAATCCTTGAAGAAGGACATCATGCTTGGGAGGGTAGAGGGACAGCGCAGGAGAGGAAGACCCTCAATGAGGTGAATTGACTCAGTGACTGGGGTAATTGGGGTAGGTATGCTGGAGACAGTGAGATTTGCACAGGATAGAGCAGAGTTTGGGCTTTGGTACATAGGGTCGCTACGAGTCACAGATGACTCAGCGGTACATAACAACAACGTTCCCACACCAATTTTTTTTTTCAAGATCTCATATTGTAGGATTCAATTTTTTTTTTAATGACAGAATTATCAATCTAGAGAACAAAATAGCAGGTTTTAGGTCAGGAGATTAGGAGATGTAAAGCAGTGGAAATTCTGCCATCAGAAATACCCTTAAATTACTGAAGACTATTGGTGTCAGTTTGAGAACTAAGGTGCTCTTAATTCAAGCCGTGGTTCCATCACTTGCTATGCATTTGAGAGCTCGACAGTGAATAAGGATGACGGAAGATGAAGTGATGCCTTTGGGTTGTGTTTGGAGAAGAGTACTGAATATCCCATGATCTTCCAAAAAGACAAGTATGTCCAGGAGAAGGTGCAACCAGAGTGCTCCTTGGAGGCAGAGATGATAAAGCTTCATTTCACATCCTTTGGGCATGTTGCTAGGAAAGGCTATTCCTTGGAGAGGGACATCGTGCTTGGAAAGGTGGAGGGTTGTGGAAGGAGAAGGGAGACCCTCAACCAGGTGGATTGACACGGTGACTGCAGCCAGGGGTTCAAGTGTGTCCACCATTGTGAGGATGGCACAGGATAGGACAGGGTTCAGCTCTATTGTTTATAGTGTTGCTGTGAATCATACGTGACTCGGTGGCACAGAACAATAAATAACAGGCCACCAGAGCTCCCTGAGGTTAACTCTAAATAAGAAAAGAGAATGTCAAATCTGAAATTTGCCAGGCAAGGTTTCCTTGTTCCTCTGCATGTGTGTGTGGGGGGGGGTGTTTCAAAGGCCCTTGTGCTCTGGAATCTTCCACAGGCCAAACACACATGTCCCCTTCATGAACTGAAAAATAAAGTTTAAGTCTTTCTTCACCAGTTTATTATCACAAGCATTTTACTTTTAACATGGGCACAAATATACAATGATCTCAAAAGATAACATTTCATTAAACAAAATTCAAACACGATGAAACAAGATTCAAATGAAAGAGCATTTACAAAAGAAACACATTTCCCTGCCATCTGATGTAGAGGAAACTATTCCGTGTTGATCTGCCCTGCCAGTTTCCCCCTCATCTCAGGTTTTCATGGCTCTTTTTGCAACAATCACATAATCTCTCCTCTTAATTTATAACCTTTTTTGCCTCTCAACTCAGTAACATTTTATCTTAATGTATTTCTTGCAATCAGAAGTTTCAATAGACCTGTGTAACTGTTTCCGCCTTTTTATGAATGGTTATTCTGTTGACATTTGTCCCTTGTTCACAGTGGCTGGTGTCAGTTTTAGAAAATGTGTGTATCTCTCAGGAAGCAAGCAGCAGGAGGTTAATTACTCTACAAACCTCTAACCTGTAACTGGGACTGTTGTCATCTGAACGCCGTCATGGTAACCCGAACGCTGACCTAGCCAGTTGTTAATGATGTTAGATGCTATCAAGTTGATTCTGACTTATCAACGACCCCTGTGGGATCAACAGAAGGAAATAATGCCCAGCTTTGAGCCATCTTTAGAATCTCTTAAAGGAGCTCTGGTGGCCTAGTGGCAAGACGCTGCACTGCAATCCCAGAGGTGTGTGGTTCAAATCCACTAGATGCTCTGCTGGAGAAGGAGAGGCAATCTCCTCCTGTGCCATTCGGATCTAATTTGACAGCACACAACAAGTAAAAAAAAGAAAAAAGAAAAAGAATCTCTGCTGTTCTTAAGCCTGTTGTCACGGAGGCTGTGTCAATCATCTCAGTAAGGAGCCCCCCTCCTCTTCAATCACCCTGTAACTTCACCAAGGGGGACATTCCCTAGACGTGCCCATTATGTGAGATTCAGATCATAGTTATTAACCTCTTACTGCTTTTCTTTCCTACAGAAATACAAGGGTTTTTTGCATTATTTTTAAGAAAACATCATCTTTATTTTAGAAATTTTCCTACTACCCAAGTACTTACATTTGTAATTCATTGCTAAGTTATGTTGTTGTTGTTGATTGCTGTTAATTCGAGCATGACTCATAGCGACCCTATGAACAAAAGACCTGAAGGCTTTCTAGAACTATTGTTTCGCCAAGTTTATAGAGTTTCCAAAGGCATGTTGTTTAAGGAAGTGGATGCCACTCCTGCTTCCAAATGTTATGTATTGATGGTTAAAATCAATTTAGGTTGTCTTTTTTTTTATAGTCTTTTTAAAAAAATTTTACTACTTTATTTACAAAATTTGAATACCTTATTTTCAAGGAACAAATTCTTTCCATTTTCCTCACATACCCCTGATCAAATTGTACAACCCCATACATAATCCCTCCTCCCCCTGCACATCCTCATCCCTCTGCTTCCAACCTCTCTCACCCCCCTTGGATCCTTATACTCATTCTACAATAATGGTTTTATACAATATGTATCCTTGCGGGACTGAGTTCACTCAGCATAATGCTCTCCAGTCTCTCTCAGGTTAGATAATAATTTACAAAATCATTGCTCTTGTGTGCTGTGTAGTATTCCATTGTGTGAATGTACCACAATTTCTCAATCCATTCATTTGCAGTTGGACATCTGGGCTGTTTCCATGTTCTTGTGATGGTGAATAACTCCGCTATGAACATTGGTGTACAAATCTCCACTTGTGCCTCAGTTCTCATTTTCTCAGGGTATATTCCAAGTAGTGGAATAGCTGGGTCATATGGAATTTCTATGTTCAGTTTTTTGAGGAAGCACCAAACTGCCTTCCAGAATGGTTGCACCATTTTACAATCTCACCAACAATGTAGAAGAGTTCCTTTCTCACCACATCCTCTCCAACATTCATTACTTGCTGTCCTATTAAACCTTGCCTCTGTTACTGGCGTGAGATGGTATCTCGTTGCAATTTTGATTTGCATCTCTCCTGTTGCCAGTAATTTAGAGCATTTCATCACGTGTCTGTTGGCCATCTGAATATCTTCCTCTGTGAAAATTCTTTCCATGTCTTTTGCCCATTTTGTAACTGGGTTATCAGTCTTTTTTCTTGTGGAATTTAGGTAGTCTTTTAACTCAATATGAAAGATAAACACATTCTTAATGTAATTTAATGTCGCAATTGAAACGATTCCTCATCAGTCCTCAATCCAAGCCCTTTTGAGTTGACATATCAGCGCATAAAAGACTCAATTGAGGACCTTCTCAAAAGAATACAGGGTGTTTAAAAAGAATCAAATACTCCATAGAATTTTTATTGGCGTGCTAGTGGTGCAGTGGATTAAGCACTGGCCTGTCAACAGAAAGGTTAGTGGTTTCCAATCCACCAGGAGCGCCATGAGGTAGTCTGAGTCCATCAAGATTGCAGCTTTGGAAGCGTGGAGGGTCGGGTGCTGCTACTATGTCCTCTAGGTCATTCTGTGTCATAATCAACTGGACAGCCGTGGGTGAACACACTGTTTAGATCATTAGATTCCAGTGACTCAAGGACCCGGTGTCATCTGGAAATAGCCAACTCAGTCGACAAGTTTTGCTGCTACCAGCCGGCGAATAATCTGCTTGCCATTCCCATTTGCCATCTATTAACCGCATTGGTCACAGACCATTTTGGCCTGGTGACATACATTTTGAGGGGAATCGTTACACAGGCCTAGGTCCTCTTATTTGGTCCTCAGTAAGAATCTGTTTTGAGGTGACAGTTGCTTCTCCAACCCCCACCCCCGACTAACCTCCCATAAAATAAAAATAGGGAGCCCTGGTCGTGCAGTTGGTTATATGCATGGCTAACTGAAAGGTCAGCGGTTTGAATCCACCCGCTGCTGTTTGGAGAGAGTGATGGGAAGCCACCCCCTGTGAAGATTGAAAACCTCAGGCACCTAGAGACAGGTCACCATCGGTCAACTCCACAACAGAGGGAACAAGTTAACACATTGCCACAAATAACGGCAAATGTGTTTCTAAGCACGGTCGTCACTTTAAAAAATGTGCAGCAATTAAATACATAACTCTCAATTTTAAAATGATTTGCTTTCAAGATGCAGCCTTTCAGTTGCAACTTTTTGGGAACATGGTTTTCGGTTTTCATTTGCCTTTTTTATTTCACTACTGCATTCTTTGTTTCTAAAAGCAAGACACGCTTGTTCTAGAAAGATTTTTAAGAAGTATAAAGCATATCCTCACTGATGAGATGGGGGAGTATCAATCATGGGGTTGCACAATTTGATGGATGGGGGTGAGGGAAATCGGAAGAATCTGGTGTGAAAAACAATGCATTCAAATTTTGTCAATAAACTAGCACAATAAAAATAAAATTAAAAAAAGAATTTTTTTAAAAAAGTAAATAGAAAAAAAAAGTAAACAGATTGCTTTGGTGGCCTACTGGAAAGAAGCTGCACTGCAGTCCCAGAGGTATGTGGTTCGAATCCACCAGATGCTCTGCTGGAGAAGGAGGGACAATCTCCTCCTGTACCACTCAGATCTGATTTGACAGGACACACACATAAAATAATGAAAAAAAATTTTTTTTAAATATTAAAAATTTTTTTAAAAGTATAAAGCACAACGTCTGCTCATATAGTCACAACAAACAATCATTTGCTGCTCCAGGATCACTGAATTTCTATGACGGATAAACTTGGAAATGGATGTTAATCATGGTTATCCAAAATGATGAATGGAATTAATGGCTCTTTGCACATGGGGGAAAATATTTACTTTGTCCTATTTGGGAGATAGTTTGATCTGTATGTTTTTTGCTATAATTTTTAACAACTTTAAATGGAAAATGTTCTGTGACATGGATGTGTACCACAATATTCATAATAATACAATTTGAATCCTTCAAGTATATTTACCTACACAATGCAATCCCTGTCACCTCAGCCATAGAATGCTGGGCTTTCTGTCCAGAACTTTAAGGATTCTCTCATGCATTACGCAAATGCACTGAGGTACAGAACGTGAAAGTGTTCTTTTTTTTTTTTTAATTAT
>NW_006399986.1:1140225-1170891 GCF_000299155.1 Elephantulus edwardii | reverse complement strand
GTTGATGGGCACTTAGGTTGTTTCCAACTCCTTGCTATTGTGAACAAAGCTGCAATGAACATGGGTGTGCATATATCTGCTTGGATGTCAGCTATGAAAGTGTTCTATCTACATCCATCGGCAAACCTTGGATTGGAAAGAAAAACTGGCATCCACGGTGGTTAGGTGAGACTGAGTCAGTCAGGTGGGACTCAGGGACCCAAAACTACAAAGAAGAGATGTCCCATAAGGCCTTCTGGAGACAGGACAGGGTCACTGTGTCATCCAGTTAGAACCTACTCATT
The DNA here is from genome assembly GCF_000299155.1 of Elephantulus edwardii. Taxonomy (NCBI): domain Eukaryota; kingdom Metazoa; phylum Chordata; class Mammalia; order Macroscelidea; family Macroscelididae; genus Elephantulus; species Elephantulus edwardii. The sequence goes on along the minus strand of NW_006399986.1, from coordinate 1,170,607 downwards.
GCTGACCCTCCAGCAGGCTTTCAGAGGCTGTTGTTCACACCGGAGGAGACTGTCCATTTTTCACCCACAGAGCAGCTGGAGGACTCGAACTTGTAGCTTTGAGTTGGCAGCACAAGTCCTTTACCCCACTAGGCCACCAGAGCTCCAGGGATCACCGGGAGTCATAGTCTGTCTGATCACTCCTCACAACAATCTCTACAGGAACAGACGTTTTGGGCTAAGTTTGGCCAACCTTTCCATGAACAGCAAAATGTGCAAGCCTTCTGGCTCCTTGGGTGTCCACAGAGCAATGGATCCACCTGGCAAGGGAGGAAAGGTTATCTTGGAAGAGGAAGGATAGAGCAGAGAAAGGTTTTTGGTTCCTGTTGCAATGCAAGATCTCGGAACCAAAGATTGCGTTCCAACTCCGCTGGCGGGCCAGGGCCAGGGCCGAGAGGAGGGTGGCGCAGCGCGCGGGTGACGCCTGGCGGCCTCCCCTCACACCGCCTCTGTCTTCTCCGTGATGGTGTTCACGGTGGAGCTCCGCGTGATGGACTTGCTCTCCCTGCCCACCGACTCCTCGATGAGCACGCCCTGGAGCATGGTGCAGAAGGTCTTCCGGCACAGGGTCTCGAACCCCCTGCCCGCGGCCACGTAGATGATGGGGTTGACGCAGCAGTTGACGTAGGCCAAGGAGACGCACAGCGTGTCGAACCTCTGGACCCTTTTGAATGCCTCCGAGTGGCCCTCGTACACGGCCATGAGCACTCCGGTGACCTGGTAAGGCAGCCAGAAGATGAAGAAGCAGCTGACCACGGCCACCACCACCTTGAGCGTCTTGGTGGAGCGCGTGGCCTTGCGGCTCCAGGTGCGCAGCAGCAGGAAGGTGTAGCACACAGACAGGGTGACCAGGGGCCACAGGAAGCCCAAGGTCAGCCGCAGGCCGGCCACGGCCAGCTCCTTGCGTCTGTCCCCATGGTAATTGAGGCCACAGATGCTCTTGGGTGGATAGAGTTCGACTCTCAGCCTCCGGTACATGAAAGAGGGGACGGTCAGGAGGAGAGCCAGCACCCAGGCCACCCCGCAGACCACCCAGGCCAGGCCGGCCACGCGGAAGTTCTGGCACCAGATGGGGTTGAACACGAGCAGGCAGCGGTCAGCGCTGATGAAGGCCAGGAGGAGGATGCTGCTGTACATGTTCAGGAGGATGAGAGACGGCAGGACGCGGCAGGCCGGCTCCCCAAAGCGCCAGTCATCCAGGATGATGGTGGTGACCAGGACAGGTAGGGCCAGGCAGGAGAGGAGGTCGGCCAGCGCCAGGTTGAGGAACCAGATGGCGTTGACCGTGCGCTTGACCTTGGGCCACGTCACCAAGATGACCACGGCGTTGCCGGGCACGCCCACCAGGAAGACGAACGAGAAGACGACCAGCGCCACTGTGTCCAGGGGCTTGAGCCCGCGGGCTACCCCGGGCCCGTCCACAGGGTCACTGGGGTCAATGGTATCGTAGTGGGAGTAATCCTCGGTGCTGGCGTTCCCGTCGGCCTGGTTGGAAGCAGAGAGGCGGAAGGGGATGAGATTGGACACGCCTGGATCCGCGGTGCGTCTGCTCTGTGAGGGCCACGGCCCTATAACCCAGGAAACCAGCTCAACTGGCTCTTCGCACAGGGGAACCACATGCTGGTTTTGGGGGGGGGGGTTGTTCCCCACGGGAATGCTAGCGCACACAATCAGTATGGGTACAGGTGGCCAGGCCTTTCTTTTGCGCCACCCCTGCGTGGATGGCAGCAGACTGACCACTAGGTGTTAGGCGCCATCAAGTTCGACTCAGAGGGGCCCTACAAACAGCCAACCGGAACCCTGCCCTCTCCTGTACCGCCCTCTCTCCATCTCTGACATACCAGAGCCCATTGCTGAGGTCACCCGTGTCAATCCATCTCGTTGGAGGGTCTTCCTCTCCTTTGCAGACCCTCTCTCTATTTCCAAGCAAGCAAGAGTGGCGTCCACTTCCGAAATGGCTTGCCTCCAGAAACTCTATGAACAGTGCTCAGGTCTTTTGTTCATAGGGTTACTATGAGTCGTCTATGACTTGACGGCACTTAACAACAACAACAACATGTTTCCAAGCATGCTGTGTCTTCCCAAGGAATAGCCTTCACTAGATGACACAACCCTGCTCGCTGAAACTGAGGAGGACCTCATGCACTTGCTGCAGAGGGTCAAGGACTGCAGCCTTCAGTATGGACTGAGGCTCAATGTCAAGAAGACAAAAATTCTCACCACTGGACCAATCGGTAGCAGCAGGATGGATGGTGAAGAGATTGAGATTGTTCACAGCTTTAGTTTGCTCGGCTCCACGGTCAACACTCTTGGCATCAGCAGCCAGGAAATCAAAAAAACGTATTGCGATGGGAAAGTCTGCTGTTAATGACCTCTCTAAAGTACTCAAGAGCAACGGTGTCTCTCTGGAGACTAAGGTGCGCCTGATACAGGCCATGGTTTTTGCAATCACTTGTTATGCATCAGAGAGTTGGACAATGACTAGGGAGGATAGAAGGAGAATTGACGCCTTTGAGCTGTGGTGCTGGAGAAGAGTATTGAATGTTCCATGGACTGCCAAGAAAACAAACAGATTCATCCTAGAGAGGGTTAAACCAGGCTGCTCCTTGGAGGCAAGGATTCTGGGGCTTCGCCTGACATACTTCGGACATGTTGTAAGGAGAGATAGGTCTTTAGAGAGGGACATCATGCTGGATAGAGTAGAGGGACAGCACAGGAGGGGAAGACCCTCTATGAGGTGGATTGATTCAGTGACCGGGGTAATCAGAATGGGTGTGTCAGAGGCAATGAGACTGGCACAGGATAGAGCAGGGTTTAGGGCTGTTGTACATAGGGTCGCTATGAGTCGCAAACGACTCGACGGCACATAACAACAAACAACAACAGCTAGCTACATGTCCCAAGTATAAAAGACAAAGCTTTGCCATGCTTGCCTCCAAGAAGCACTCTTGGCTGCGCCTTCTCGGAGACCTATCTGTCTGTTCTTTTGACCGTCCATGGGATATTCAGGACTCCTCCAGCCCAGCCCACACTGCTTGCAGTACCCAGGGATCCTTCAAGCTTGCAGGCGAATCAGTGGTGACTCTCATGGCTGCCCCTTGCGGGCGAGGGCAGAATTGCTCCTTGGGGTTTCTTCTCTTGCTGTGACTGTTTTGAGAAGTTGATTGCCTTTTTTTGGTTTTTCCTCCCAGGAAGCAACTAACTGATGAGTGAGTTCAAGCTGCCAAGCATTATGGTTAGTCGCCAAGACTTACCCACTGCCCCTTAACCAAGCCTCCTTCCCCAAAATCATACCAACTTTTAAAACTTGGGTCTGCATCTGAAAAAGGAGGCAAGGACTAGGAAGACTGAAGAAGAATTGAATGCCTTTGAGCTGTGGTGTCGGAGGAGAGTGCTGGCTATCCCACGGACTGTCAAGAGAATCAACAAGCATGTTGCAGAGAAAGCTCAACCAGGCTGCATCTTGGAGGCAAGGAGGGTGAAGCTTCACCTCACATGCTCGGGGCCTGTTGTCAGGAAGGGTCAGTCCTCGGAAAAGGACGTCATGCTTGGAAAGGTGGAGGGTCAGGGTTAGAGAGGAAGACCCTTACCAGCCCGGATGGACACAGTGACCCTAGAAAGGGGCTCATTATATTAGATACAATGAGGACGGCACGGTGTAGAGCAAAGTTCAGATGTGCTGGTCATAGGGTCTCTGTGAGTTGTATTTGACTCGACAGCGCCTAACAACAACAATAACACCTTAACCTGCTCTCCTACTAACTGGTAAATAGATACTTCCCTGACAGCCCCTCTGTCAATCCCTGAACTTGCCCCTGAAGCCCCCATCGCCCCAAGATCCAGCAGCTCAATGGTTAATGCATAGTTACACTGCAAAGCTGTGTAAAAAAAAAAAAAAGCTTTCCTGTTAATTGAATGGCTGGAGGTTCTAATCCACCCCGATGCACATCAGAAGAAAGACTTGGCAAGCAGCTTTAAAAAAGAAAACAAATTGTAGAAGGGGACTGACATCAGGGTTGGGGTGAGACTGAGAAAAACTGGATAAATTGTGTATAGTGCATTGAAACAGATGAGGGAGAGAACTGTTTAAAAGCGCTATGTTTGGGTATTAGGGTTATAACAAGAGTCCAGAATGAAGTTGCATCTATGGAGTATACTCAGGGCAGGGGGGTTGTACATCAATGAAAGAAATTTTCTTTTACTTTTCAAAAAGAAGAACGAACTGGGGGGGGCGGGCAGGGAGAAAAATGCAGCAATGAATGAATGAATGAATGAAAATCCAAAATCTCTGTAAACATTCATTAAAATTAATAAAATTACATTTTGTCAGAGTACTGAAGAGCAACGATGTCAGGCTGGAGACTAAGGTGCGCCTGATCCAGGCTATAGTCTTCGCAGTTATGTGCTATGCATCAGAGAGTTGGACAGTGAATACGGCTGATAGAAAGAGGATTGATGCCTTTGAGCTGTGGTGCTGGTGAAGAGTGTTGAATATACCATGGACTGCTAAGAGAACAAACAGGTTTGTCCTGGAATGGGTGAAGCCAGAGTGTTCCCTGGAGTCAAGGATTCTGAAGCTTCGTCTGACATGTTTTGGGCATGTTGCAAGGAGGGACTGGTCCTTGAAGAGGGACATCATGTTTGGCAGAGTGGAGGGAAGCGAAGGAGAGGAAGACCTTTGGTGAGATGGATCGATTCTGTGACTGGAGCGGTGGGAATAAGTGTGTTTGAGATGGCTAGGTTGGCGCAGGATAGAACAGCATTTAGAGCTCTTGTACATAGGGTCGCTATGAGTCGCAAGCGACTCAATGGCACATAACAACAATAACAACATTTTAAAGAAAGAAAACAAATCACCACGGAGTGCCTTAGGAAGCATAGATCTAAAGTGACACATGTGGGGGCATCGGGGTGGGAAATGGCTCACTGGGGGGCAGGACACAATGTCCTGGCCACTGCCCATCTGCTTGGTCCAGGTCCAAGACGTACCGCTGTTAGATACGTTCATATCACCAGCAAATCAGATGGTATCAACATACAGCCTTGATTCTGACCCATATCATCGGGTGGATTCAAACTCCTCCCTTGCCATTTGCACCATGACCCCCTTTTCCTGCATTCTGTCCATTGAGGTAGGTGGTCAGCTCTCTGTTTCTTCTCCAGGTGGCTACCCCAGGAAGGCCACGAGGCTGAATCAAGCTGTGAATCTGACCCAGAGTTTGAGATGTGGCAGAAAAGTCCCCACACGTGACATGAAGGGACAACTTAGAGTTGGTATTTACTGAGCACCTACGATGGGCCAGGAGTGCCTGGGAGCCGCCAGCCAGCTAAAGGCGGCAGTTACCTGAACGGTAACCAAGAAGCTGCCAGTTTATTCACACCCCAGATAGAAGCACTCAGAAGAAAGGCCTGGCACCTACTTACAAAAAAACATCCACGAGTTCTGCTCTGACGCTTGTGGGCTCCTCTGGAGCTGGAATCGTCATGAAGGGCTTCAGATTTGATTTTTATTTGGGTGGGGAATTTGAGGGAGCTCCTTCTCCTACTGTTGCAATTACACCACCCACCCACCCCCGCCTCTGTGTACATTTGAGATGATTACAAAACAAAGTGAAAACTAGAGAGCTCTGGTGGCCTAGTGGCAAGACGCTGCACTACAATCCCAGAGGTGTGCAGTTCAAATCCACCAGATGCTCTGCTGGAGGAGGGGGCAATCTCCTCTTGTACCAGTCAGATTTGATTTGAAGGTACACGTAAAAATAATACAACAAAGATTTAAACAAAAAAAAAAAAAGAAACAAAGCGAAAACTTTTTAAATCTTTCCACCCGTAAGTTACCTCTGCTCTGAGCCACCCTCTCCCAGGAACTGTCCCCGCCAGGCCCCTGACCAGCCTGTCCTCTGCCTTGGGACTGCCCCTAGCATCCTAGGCTATACTCGCTAAATGGTTCATGCTACACATGATAAGAGGAGACCCTGGACGCTGCTAAGGGGCTCACTGCCTCACTCTTGTTGTCCTTGGGGAGTCTGACTCATAGCAGCCCACGTGCTGGAGCAAATGCCCTGGGGAGGGGGCGTCTCCTAGGCTGCCATGTCTTTATGGGAGCAGGTCCCTTGATCTTTCTTCCATGGAGCCTCCAGGTGAGTTCAAACTATTGCCCTTAAAAAACAACAACAAGGGGAGTTCTGGGGGCCTAGTGGCAAGGAGCTGCAACTACAATCCCAGAGGCAAACGGTTCGAATCCACCAGATGCTCTGCCGGGTAAGGAGGGACAATATCCTCCTGTACCAGTCAGATCTGATTTGATGGTACACACACACAAAAATAATCAAATTTTTTTAAAAATATTAAAAAACAAAGAACCCACAACAGAAACCACACACATTCCTTCTGACTCACTGCAGCTCCTACCAGGAACCTTGCTATGCCCACAACTACCGCTATTTTGAGCTCATTGCTGCAGCATTCATTGAGGGGCTTCTTTTGGGAGATTGGTTTGTCTGTTGTGGGTTGTTGTTGTGGGGTTTTTTTCCGACCCTCTGGAGGCATAACTGCTAAGGAGCTGTGCTGCGCGCACATGCGCGCGCGCGCGCGCGCACACACACACACACACACACACACACACACACACACGGCACAGCCTCTCTAGTGGTTCAAATCTACCAGCAGCTCTGCAGCAAAAAGATGGGCACTCTCCCCCACCTCGCCCCCACTGTGCGATTTACAGCCTCAGGGACCCAGGGGAGGGTCAGCTACGAGTCAGTTCCAACTTGACAGCAAGCCTTTTCAGTGATCTTCACCAAGCGCGCTGTTGTCTGATAACATGCCCAAAGTAGGGAAGATCATCCTCGTTTCCCAGGAAGGCTCTTGAATGAATCTTCTTGTTGTTGTTAGGTGCTGCTGAGGCAACTACAACTCGCAGTGACCCTATGAACGATGGATCTGAGCTCTACCCTGTCTTGTGCCATCCTCACCATCTCTGCCACACTTGGGCCCATTATCACAGTAACTGTGTCTGTCCATCTCAATGAGGGTCTTTCCCTCCTTCGCTGACCCTCTGTTTTTTGGGGTGTTTTGTTGTTTGTTTTTTTTTAGCATGATGTCCTCTTCCAACGACTGGCTCCTTCTAACAACCAGTCTTCCCTCCAAGGAGTGCTCAGGCTGCACCCACTCCAAGCCAGGTTTGTGTTTTTGGCAGTCCATGGGGTGTTCAGTACTCTTCTCCAGCATCACAACTCAAAGGCATCGGTTGAAGAATCTGCTCGTCCTTATTCATTGTCCGACTCTTAGATGCCTCACAAGTGACTGAAAAGACCATGGCTTTTGGATCAGGAGCACCTGAGTATTTAAATTGTCAGGCGATAGGGGAGCTCTGGTGGCCTAGTGGCAAGAAGCTGCACTGCACTCCCAGAGGAACACGGTTCGAATCCACCAGATGCTCTGCCGGAGAAGGAGGCACAATATCCTCCTGTACCAGTCAGATCTGATTTGACGGTACACGCACACAAAATAAAAATAAAAATAAAAAAATTAAAAAAAAAAAGAAAACACAATTCTCCTTAAATTGTCAGGCGAGTTCTGGTGGCCTAGTGGCAAGAAGCTGCACTGCAATCCCAGAGGTGTGTGGTTCGAATCCACCACATGCTCTCTCTGCTGGAGAAGGAGGGACAATGTCCTCCTGGACCAGTCAGATCTAATTTGATGGTCCGGACACAAAAAAAAATAATAAGAAAAATAGGTTAAACTTTCATGTTCTTGTTAAATGCCATCACATTGGCCCTGACACACCTTAGAAATGAGAGCTTGATGCAATCCCAGAGGTATGCGATTCAAATCCACCAGATGCTCTGCTGGAGGAGGGGGCAATCTCCTCCTGTACCAGTCAGATCTGATTTGACGGTACATGTAAAAATAACACAATAAAAATTTAAAAAAAATTTTTTAAAAAGAAATGAAAGCTTGACCAGTCCCGTCCGTTCCATTCCTACAAATTCACCAATGAGTCAGCCCACTGCTGTGGTCACCGTCTAAGGCTGCAGTCGACCCCCTAAGGGGTCTTCCACTCTCTCACTGACCCCTTGCTTTTCACAACCTCAGCAGCTATCCAGCGCTTCTGCTTCTTCCCCTTCAGGGGAGATGCGTGAAACTTCTGCCTTTGCTGACTTGGCAAGCTCTCAGCTACCCCGGGTGCCAGGAGGCTCAGAGCAAACAGGGGGAGCCTCCCTGCTTGACTGCAATCAGCTGCATAAGTTCCTTTCCTGACACGAGTGAGCTCACTTGGTCCCTGCCTCTCGCTGGCTTCGTAAGTGCAGAAGAGGAAGAAGAAAGAAAAAAAAGAAATAAAATTGTGCTGATGCTAGTGCAGAAGTTAGCAAGAGCTTTCTGATGCAAATGAGTCCCCAGGCATTGCCACATATCCAGATAAGTAAACGATGGTCTGCCCAAGCCGGGAGGGCACCATGCTATACAGTGCTTCGGTGGCAGAATTCTTGCCTTCCATGCAGGAGATCCCGGTTCAATTCCCAGCCAGGGCCCATGATACAGAGTCACCTGTCTCGCCAGTAGAGGCTTGTAGGCTGTTGTGATGCTGGGTAGGTGACAACAAGCTTCTGGATTAAGACAAGGAAGGAAGACTTGGCCATGTGCTTGCAAAACACAGCCAGTGCAAACCCTCCGGGGCACAACCTTCTGACCTATAGCTTGTCATGGGTGTGAGTCAGTAGCAGGCATAACCTTGTTCTGCTGGCCATGGGGTCACTGTGAGTCAGGGGCTGACTCCACGGCAGCTAACAATGTTTAAAAAAAATGAGGAAATGTATGTACTGATGCAGGAAGATCTCCAAGGCCAGCTGTAAAGTGGAAAAGGCAAGAGAACAGTGTGGAAAGTATGTTAATTGCAAAACAGGAGGATGTTCATGCTGTCTCCACACCTGTGCACCTGTGTGTTTATTTAGGGGCATACAAACCAGCCCCAGACGAAAACATAGGAAACTTGCAAGAGTGACCACTTCTCAAGAGAAGGACTGAGGGGGCTGGGAGTTGGCATTGGTAGAAAGTATTTCTCTTTATATTGCTGCTCTTTTAAAAAAAAATTCTTATTTTTTTTTGTATGTGTGTGTACTGTCAAATTGGATCTGACTGGTACAGGAGCAGATTATCCCTCCTTCTCCAGCAGAGCATCTGGTGGATTTGAACCATGCGCCTCTGGGATTGCAGTGCAGCTTCTTGCCACTAGGCCATCAGAGCCCCCTCTATACTGCTGCTTTTCGTATATACAGAGCTTGTAGCTATAATTGCCCATTTGAAAAACAAGCATTATTACTATGATCTGTGTCTCTAGAATTCTAGGAGGGAGCCGTGGTGGTTTCATGGGTAGGGAGTGACGCTGCCGACCAAAAGGCACGAGTTTGAAACCCATTAAGTGCTTCTTGGGAGAAAGATGGGCCCCTGTCTGCTACCTTGGGATTTACAGCTTCTGAAAACCGGCAAGAGGATCAGCTATGGGTCTGATCTGACTTGACAGCAATGAGTTGTTGAGTTGAGAGGTAGTTTATAGGAACCTAAGAGAACTCTCAGATTCCTGGGTGGTGGAGTGGTTAATGTACTCAATGACTAAGAGAAAGGCTGGAGGCTAGAGTCCTCTCAGAGGTGCCACGGAAGAAAGGTCTGGCAATTTGTTCTCTAAAACATCAGCTGCTGAAAATTCTAGGGAGCATGGTTCTACCTTGACACCCATGGGCTCATCAGGAGTTGGAATTGGCCGGACCACAGCTGGTTGGACTGGGGAAGGGTCTAAGGACATTTCTCTTGTGAATAAAAGCAGCAACAGCTCAGGGTGAGTTCATGGTCCACAGAACCAAATCCATCACCATCTGCCAACTCCAACTTCTGGAAACCCCCATAGGTTACAGAGTCAGATTGCAGGGTATCCTTGATGGATGGGCAGGGTGTCCTTGGTGGACGCAGACCACCAGGACTTTCATGCGTACCACCATTTGATGCATTTGAACCACCAACCTTCTGGATAACACACGCATGGCTGTTGAGTTGATTCTGACCTGCAGCCACTGTATAGGACAGAGTAGAAGCACCCCACAGAGGGAGCTCTGGTGGCCTAGTGGCAAGAAACTGCACTGCAATCCTGAAGGCGCATGCTTCAAATCCACCAGATGCTCTGCTGGAGAAGGAGAGGCTATCTCCCCCTGTGCCAGTCAAGCTGACAATACACAACAAGGGGTGGGGAAGAAAAGATGTGTCCCATGCGGTTTCCAAGGCTGAAATCTTCACAAGAGCCAATTGCCAGGCCTTTCTGCCACCGGGCTACTGGCTGGATTCGAACTGCCAATCTTTCAGTTAGCAGTCAAGGGCAAACTATGTGCACCATTCAAGGACCCTTACAGCCTACTGGGAGAGGGGGAAATTAACCACCTGGGAGGTGGAAGGAGGGAGCTTCTTACACTCTAGCCCCATTGGGGTGGGGGGTCAGATGTCTCCCAGCAGGAGGAAAAGGCAGGGCTGCTCTGTAACTCCTCCTGCAATGACGGGGCTGAATTATGGCACCATTGTCCAGTCCAGGAACTGGCAGTCACTTGTGGCTTCTGATGCATGAAAGGTGTCCATGTGTCTGAAGGACTGAGCTGTTCATTTCATGATATTTTCACTCAATTGAAGGCATTCTGGTGGTGGTGGTCATCCTGAGGGAATTTTGCTGTTAACCCAAAGGCCCTGCCTCTCTTGTGGTTCAAATCCACCAGAAGCCCGAAAGGAGAAAAAAGGGTAATCTCTCGTGTGATTTACAGCCTCCAAAAACTCTCTGGAGGCTCAGCTACAAGTCGAATGCAACTGGCCAGCAAGGAGGGAGTGCGCATAACTTGATAGAAATAGCTACATGTCTCTAGGAGCTGCCATAGGATAACCTCGTAGCCTAACCTATGCTAGGTTAAACGATTTCTTCTTACTTGGACCCACAATATAATATACACGTTTGGTACCAGCAGTTAAGAAATCATTGGGAAAAGTCTGCTGTCAAGGACTTCTCCAAAGTGCTAAGGAGCAACGATGTCAGCTTAAACACTAAGGTGCACCTGATTCAAGTCACAGCCTTTTCAGTCACTTGCTATGTATCTGAAAGCTGGACAGTGAAAAAGGATGACAGAAGAAGAACTGATGCCTTTAGATTGTGGTGTTGGAAAAGAATATATGGCTTCCAAAAGAACAAGAAGAAAATACAACCAGGCTGCTCCTTAGATGGCAAAACTTCATCTCACATACTTTGGGTAGGTTGTTGGAGCCTTTCCTTGGATAAAGACATCAAGTGTGGAAAGGCGGAAAGTCCATGAAAAAGAAGACGACTTTAATGAGATAGATTGACATAGTAGTTGTAGTATTAGGCTCAAGTACTTCAGAGATGATGAGGATGGCACAGGACAGGACAAGGGTCACTATGAGCTGGACTCTACTGGACAGCATCTAACAGCAACAAACCCTACGGTAACCAAGACACTGGCATTTGATGTTGATTCATTTAGAGTTGCTTGTTGTTGTTAGGACCTGCCAAGTGGGAACCAACTCATCGCTGTAAATCACATTAGAGGAGATTGTCCCTCTTTCTCCCAAAGAGCAACTGGTGGAGCTGAACCTTGAGCCTTCAGGTTGAGAGCACAATTCCTTATCCACCAGGCCACCAGAGCTCCCTCAGGGTTGCTAGTTATTGTCAAGTCTATTACGGCTCCTTGTCATTTCACGTAGGTCAGAGGAGAGCTGCTTCCTTGGGTTGTCTTGGCTGTACTGGGAGGGGATTACCAGGCTTTTCTTCCGCAGTACTGCTCACTGAGGTCAGCCTTTCAACTACCACTACATCCCCCAATGTTCTTTTTTTTCTTTCCATCTTCATACTTCTTTTTTCCTTGGAGTCTAACAAATCATATTGGTTTTTCCATACAATCATTCATTGATATTTTGTTTCATTTCACTAATTGCTATTGACCAATGCAGTTAATTAATTATAACATCTAATTATCCTCTTACTGTGTGTTGCCTTTCCTCGGGGTTCTCTTGTAGATTAAACCATCGAGCACAAAGCATCTGTGCACCCAGGAGCCTTGTTGGTTTTCTAATGATCTAAAAATCTACATCATAACCAATAATAGCTGGGAATTATTATTGTTCCTATGATGAGTGTTTTTCTGGGGGGGGGGATTTCTTGTGTAGAGATTGGTGGAAACCTGGAGACGATGACCCCTTTGGCCTCTTTCAGGCCTAGAACTAAACTCACCCCCAAGTTAAATGGTTTAACTTTAAGTCAAGTGACAGATGAGATGATAAAGCAAATAATAATACCCAAGTGCAACAATGAATGAATGGAAATCCAAAGTCTCTGTAAATTTTTACTGAAATTAATAATAATTTTTTAAAAAAAAGATAGAAAAAACATAATAATACCCAGTGAGGTGTGCAGGTCTCAGAACAATCAATCATATGAGACCAAAAAGGTAGCATTTGCTTGAGGGTAAAACTCAACAGGTAAGAAGGGTCAGGAAAGAAGGATGAAAATGGGAAACACAAGGAGGAAATGGGGAGGATGCAGCTACATCACAATCAGTGTCATGAAACAAAATGTGTATGAACAGTTGAATGGAAAAAATCAACTGTACATTTTCATGCATATCACAATTAAAAACATCGTCAACATCTTTGCCTATTATATGGCTTCCAGAGATTCCCAAGAAGAGACTGGAACTGCCCAGGTAAAATGAGGCACAGATGATTTGAACTAAGGTGGTGACAGAGGAGAAGTGGCTAGGTTTGAGGAAAGAATAAAATACAAGGGAGGATGATATACTTAACACAGAAGTGGTAGTAATTATGACCAAATTCTGTTCAAAGTACTTTTCATCCATCATCTCTTTTAATCCATGTAACAACCTCAAGGAACAGGTGCTCTGGCAACATCCATTTTGCAGATGAGAAAACGGAGGGTACTAAGACATTAAGTTGCTTTCCCAAGATCTCTAAGTTATTAAGTAGCAGTGATAGGAGACTGATCACAAAAGTTAACTCTGGGGTCCTGTGTTTGAGAAGCAATTGAACCAAAAGTCTTAGAGGGGCAGAAGTGACCAAGGTAAGGAAGAGGATATGACACGCTAGGAGAAAAAAAGACATGTCAGTATGACTGGCAGACGGTCAAGACAGGGGTGGAAAGGTACCATGTTAAAGAGTTTGTATTTTCTCTTGGGGCAATGAGGAACTTTAGATGTTCTCTGAGCTGGAGAGGGGCTGGGTTAGATTTTGTTGTTGTTGATGGTCACGTTGAAGGTGACCTCTGTGGAAGGAGGACCAGAGAGGAGGCTAAGGTGAGAATTCAAATCAGTAAGGATGGAGATGTGAGTGGAGGTGATGGGCAAAAAGAGGGAGAAGAGAGGGACTTGAGGACACAGGAGGAAGACAGATGTGTCCACAGGGATAGAGCTGGTATGTGGAAGGAACAGCTGGAGAAGACTGATCCAACATCTTTGCTGGCTTGACTCCAGTTTCTCTGTCATTGGGGAATATCCTTCTACTCAGACCCTCATTAACGTGGAAATCACAGACTCACTTCGGAAAGCTTTGAGAGCCAGACCTACAAGAGGCAACGTCTGCTTTTATCTCAAACATCCGCCTTCCTAGTCGCCAAGTGGACACAATGTCTTTAAACAATCCACCCACAGAACCAAATAAAACCATTACTGTTGTTACCTTGGGAAAATGAGAATACAAGGGTGGGGTGGGCACTCGTAGCTCTTGAATTCACATGGCATTTGTAATTAAAAATCCCTAATCTCTGTCAGCACAGTGATGAAGTGTTAGATTGTTAACAAAAAGGTTGGTGGTTTTAAACTCCCACCTCCTCCACAGGAGATAGATGAGGCAGTCTGCATCTACAAAGATTTACAGCCTTGGAGCCTTGTTAGACAATTCTGCTCTGCCTCGTAGGGTCCCTATGAGTTGAAATCACCTCAACAGCAGTCGTGTTTAAGCATGAAAAAGATGTTCCTGTGTACTGCAAATTGGCTGCTAGCCAAAATGTTTTGTGGTTCAAGTTCATCAAGAGGCATGTCAGAAGAAAGTCCTGATGATCTACTTATTAAAAAATCAGCCATCAGAAACTCTAAGGAACACAGTTATATTCTGGTCCAGGAGGTAATAGTAAATCAGAATCAACTTGACAGAAACTGCATTGGAATGAAATGGAAGCATTAGAAAAAGAAGAAGGGAAAAACCAAGTTAAAAGGTAAGTCTCTAGACCCGTTGAGGATGTAACAAATTAATTGCCTCTCAGGTTGACAAAAACTTTGAAAAAATTAAAAGAAAACTGTGTAGATAAGGGTATAGAGACACTCTGAGGCACTGTAGGTGAGAAATGCAATGTTAGCAATCTCTGCAACAATAAAAACTGCACATGCTTTGAATTCAGCACTTTTTAATTTCAGAAACTCAAAGGCGGGTCCAAAGATGTCAGTAGAAGCATATTCATTGCCATTTGTATTTTAAAGACAAAATATTAGAAACTGCCTTCTGGTTTGTCTGTTGATGGGATTCACCATTAACTGGAACCCTTGTTTACATCTGAGGGGGTGATCTAATGTTCTGAGGTGATCAAGGAGAATTCTTTTTCATGGAATCCTCTTTGAGACATGGAATATTTTCGATGAAAGCAAAGAAGGAGGAGGAAGAGAAGAAGTTGCTGATAATGTGCTATTTTCTGGAAGTCTTGTTTGCTCAAGTTGGATGTCAAAGGTAGCATGAGGAGAATGGAGCAACAGCAAACCCCTCCCATGTCCATCCAGCTGGTGTTCCATTTCCGCTTGCTGCCAGATGAAGCAAGGGGTCAGACTTCCTTACAACAAGTGTTAAACCACAGCCCTGCCTGGCTTACTGTCCAGAGGTTAAGTCATAAGAATAGAAGGAGGGGGACTCTCACTTTCCCTAGAGAAGGTGTCCCTCCAAGACTCAGAATGCAGGGAACATCCTGGTTCTTCCACCAATCTTTGTAAAAGATGGGCTATTTCTGCCCTGGCCTGTCTCCAGTCTCCACAATTTGGGGCATATCTGACATTCCATCAGAATAACTTCCTCAGATTCCCAAACTGGTCCCCCATAGCCTCTCATCTTTTGCCTGAGCCATTCTAGCTGCCATCTATCACCACAATGACTAGAGCAACAGGTTGGAACATGAAGGAGACCATGATGCTTATGCTAGATAGGGCAAGGTTCAGACCTGTTCTTCATAGGGTCTCTATGAGTCATAATCAACTCCAGGGCACCTAACAACAACAACAATAATATTACAACTGCCTAGAAAGCCTGTCTAGACTCCTATACTTGTAGGAATTCTTTGCCCCACTGCTGCTTATTTATTTATTTTTTAAAGACTTTAATGCAGGCTTTGCTCCCACTGAGAAGAGTTCTTGGAGCTGTCATTCTACTGGGGTTGCTGTGGCTCTCCTATTCCCTTAACAAGTGTAGTCTTTAGCTTCACTCCAGCCCTGGAGACTGAGGGTCTGAGATGAGGAAAAGGGGTAAAGAGGGGTGATCAAGGATGGAGAGAAGAAGGGAGGAAAGGGGGAGACAGAATGAGAATAAAAACATTGAGGTAAGGAAAAGGGAGACATCATAAAGGAGGGAACAAAAGTAGAGGGTTTTCATATTCAAAACTCCTCTGCACTTACCATATTCTGGTCTCCTGGGCTGTCCTATGCCGATCTAATCGCAGGTCCTTCTGGCCAGTGGGGCTGTGGTTTTTAAAGCCTCAAAGGAGGGTGTGGAGAGAGACAGAGAGGAAATGACCCGTCTTTCCTCTCCTGATGGCGCTGTGCACTGGGCACTCCGCTCAGCTGCCTTCTTGAGACACACGCAAAGATGTAGGGGACTGTAGATACCTCCAGATCCCAGGAGTGTGGCCCGGGTTTGAAAAACACCATGGAAAAGAGGAAGCCAGAAGGCAAAGGCTGCCAGCCCTGGGCTGAGCTCTCAGCTACTCCCTGAGACTCAGTTTCCCCATTTGGAAATTCTTTCTTCCGCAGGCAGAGCTAGCTAGCTCTGATGGCCCGGGGAAGCAGGGATTGTGACCCCCACTCTCTCCACATGGCCCAGTCGGACTGCTCTGAGGATCAGAGAAGGCAAGTAGGTCTGTAGAGGCAACCCAGCATCTAGGCACATTTTGTTGTCAGGTCATCGTTAGAGGCAAGGATAGAGAGACTTCATCTCGCATGTTATCAGGAGGGACCAGTCCTTGGAGAAGAACATGGTAAAGTAAGAGGAAAGTGGGAGAGAGGTACGCCCTCGCCCTTTACGAAGGAGATGGCATAGTGACTGCAACAATGGGTTTCAGCACAGCAGCGACTGTGAGGATGATGTAGGATCAAGATGAAGTTCACAAAACAACTAGGAGATATCTTCTCACCCCAGTAACAACGGCAACGTTCTACAGGGTAGCCAAAAACAAATGCTGGCGAGGTTGTGGAGAGACTGGAACGCTTATTCATTAATGGTGGGAGTGTAAAATGGTACAGCCACTATGGAAGGTTGTCTGGCGCTTTCTCAAAAAGTTGGAAACAGAAATAACATTTGACTCAGCAGTTCCACTACTGGGAATATACTCTAAAGAAGCCAGAGCCATGACTCAAACAGATGTTTGCACATCCATGTTTATTGCTTTATTACTAACAATAGCAAAGAGATGGAAGCAACCCAAGTGCCCATCAACAAATTAATAGAGAGTAAAATTATGGTACATCCACAAAGTGGAATATTACGCAGCATTGAAAAACATCGAAATAGTAAAAGATGACACAACATGGGGAAGTCTTGAAGACATTATGCTAAGTGATATATCTCAGTCACAAAAGGACAAATATTAAATAACACCTCCATGTGCAACTACTATGGAAGGCGGTATGGCGCTTTCTCAAAAAGTTGCAAATAGAGATACCATTTGACCCAGCAATTCCACTACTGGGAATATATCCCAAAGAGACCATAACTGACATCCAAGCAGATATATGCACACCCATGTTTATTGCGGCTTTGTTCACAATAGCAAGGAGTTGGAAACAACCTAAGTGCCCATCAACAAATGAATGAATAGAGAAGCTGTGGTATATTCACACAATGGAATACTATGCTGCATTGTAAAACAAGAAACTCATGCAATATTATTCAAAATGGGTGACTCTGGAGGACATTATGCTGAGTGAAGTATCTTAGTCACAAAAGGACAAATACTGCATGGTGCCTCTGTTGTAAAACAGGACTGACCTTGGGGTTGGGGAGAGACTAAGAAAGATGGGTTCAGTAATGCATACTGCATTGTAACAGAAGAGGGAGAAAACTATTTAAAAGGGATATGTGATTAAGAATTTTTGTCATGACAGGAGTCCAGAGCAAAGGCTGTATGGTGGAATGAACCCAGGGGAGGGTTTGTAAAACAATGAAAGAATTTGTCTTCTACTTTTCCAAGAGGGTAGTGTACTTGGGAGGGAGGGGAGAAGGAAGAGAGAAAAGTGCAACAATGAATGAATGGAAATCCAAAGTCTCTGTAAATTTTTACTGAAATTAATAATAATTTAAAAAAAAATAACACCTCCATTATAAAATAGGACAGGCATGAGGGACTTGGGGAAGGAATGGAGAAAGAGTGAATAGATAATGAACATTGCTTTAGAATAGAAGAGGAGAAGAATTGTCTGAAAAAAATATGATTATGTATTATATGTATGAGAACAATGTGGAACAAGCGATGCATTTGGGGTGGGCTGGGGCGTGGAAGTGGGAGAAAATATGCAACAATGAATTTTTTTAAAAACAAACAACTAAATGCCGGTATGCTTTTCATTAAAAAAAAAAGGTAAGTTTCATTCCATTGGCTTGTTATCTGCCAGACAACTAATAATGGTAAAATTCTGAGAAGAAACTCTGCTGGTACAATTGTTAGTGCTCAGGCACTAGCCAGAAAACACCTCAGAATAAATGACCTGGAGATGTGCTTCTGTAAAGATTGACACTAGGAAACCCCACGGGAACAGCTTACCATGTGTCAGAAACAGTGTGACGGCAGCTAACAACACAGCAGGGTTTACAAAGGCATCCCTGCATGGGGTGGTGCAAACGGATAACTCGATCTTCTGCTAAGCAAAAGGTGGACAGTTCTAGCCCACCCAGAGGTACCTCATAAGACGGGATCAATAACGTATACTGCATTGAAACAGATGAGGGAGAAAACCGTTAAAAGGGATATGTGATTAGATATTATTGTCAGGACAGGAGTCCAGAATGAAGGCTGCATAGTGGAGTGGACCCTGGGGGGAGGGATTGTAAAACAATGAAAGAATTTTTCTTTTTTTTTCCTGTTACTCTTCTTTTTTTTATTATTATTAAATTTTATTAGTTTAATGAACATTTACAGAGATTTTGGGTTTTCATTCATTCATTGTTGCACTGTTTTCTCCACCCTCCTCCCCAGTTCGTTCTTCTTTCCCCTGCCCCAATGTCTGTTTTAATTGTCCAATTGCCACAATGCTTGTCAAAGCCAGTTCTGATTAATCTCCTTTGTCAGTGTGTCCCTTGCCATTCCCTATCACTCCTCCCTGAGAGAGACTTCACCCAGATTCATAAGGAAAAGGGGATGGCGTATTCTCTTAGCTACTTCCTGCTGAGAAGGGACACTGTGGGTTTCAGGGAAGAATTTTTCTTTTACTTTTCAAAGAGGAGAGTGTACTGGGGGGTGGGAGGGGTGGGCAGGGAGAAAAGTGCAACAATGAATGAATGGAGACCCAAAGTCTCTGTACATTTTCATTAAAATGAATAATAATAATTTTTTTTAAAAAAAGAACTATCTACTTCCAAAACATCAGTTCTAAAAACACTATGAATGACAATTATAAATGTTATTTCAGGCACAACCATGCATTACAATTTAAAACAAAAACTCACAGCTCAGACTCATTGACACTAGGAGGCTATTGACCCAGACCTGACCCTCCAAGGGGACTCCAGAGGCTGTAAATTGCACGGAAGGAGATTGCCAGTCTTTCTCTCATGGAACTACTGGTGTATCCCAATCACTAGAAAACCTCCACATTTAAGTTAGAAGCAAAACTCTCTATAGACTAGAACACCAGAACTCCCTACCATTAATAACAACATTAACTTATAAACAGACATGCAGGCAGACAGGCAAGAGAGACAGATATGAGCAGTTGGGAAAAAATGACACCCATGACCATTTATAGGCTTGGCAGATGATATTTCCACATTCATATTAATGTGTGCTGTAAATACATCCATGCATATGGCAGATCCAAAAAGGGTTGCTATTTAAATGTCTTCAACAAAATCAACACACCCAGAGGGAATGACTTTCTTACCCCGGAGACTCACATCCACAGTCTCTGGAAACATTAAGGGCAATTGACATAACAGTTCACAATGACAATATTCTACATTCCACTTTGGTGAGCAGATGATGTCAGTCTAGTGACTAAGGTGCGCCTGATCCAGGACATGATCTTGAAATCACTGGCTATGCATCCAAGAGCTAGACAACGACAAAAGAGGACAGAAGAAGAATCAATGTCTTTGAGTTGTGGCGCTGGAGAATAGTATTGAGCATACTACAGACTGCCAAGAGAACAAACAGATCTGTCCTGGAGAGGGTGAAAGCATGTTGATCCCCGGAGGCAAGGATTTTGAAGCTCCATCTCACATACTTTGGGCATGTCACCACAAGGGACCAGTCCTTGGAGAAGGGCATCCTGCTTGGAAGGGTGGAGGGACAGTGCAAGAGAGGAAGACCCTGGATGAGGTGGTTAGACACAGTAACTATAGCAATGAGGTCCTGGAGATGCCAGAAATAGTAAGGTTGGCTCAGGATAGGGCAAAGCTCAGAGCTATTGTGCATAGGATTGGTATGAGTTGTAGTCAACTGAACGGCACATAACAACAATGCCACTTTGGTAAATAGCAACTGAGGTCTTAAATGTTTGCTAGTAACTACCTTAGGTGTATCTATGAGTCTCTTCTTGTGCAGAACAAAGAAGAGGGAATAAGAGCAAAGATTCACAGAACCCTTCTGTCCAGCAGACTACTAGACCATTTGACTCTGAGACCAGAAGTACTAGATGGTGCTCGGCTATCCCTGCTGGCCAATCACAGTAGAAGGTCTAGGAGAGAGGGGGAGGAAAAAAATGGATATAAAAATGGCCAGGCTGAGGGAGCTCTGGTGGCCTAGTGGCAAGAAGCTGCACTGCAATCCCAGAGGTACACAGTTCAAATCCACCAGATGCTCTGCTGGAGAAGGAGGGGCAATCTCCTCCTGTACCAGTCAGATCTGATTTGATGGTACACACACACAAAATAATATAAAAATAAAATTTTACATAGCTGAGCCTCTCCATCTTGTGGTTCCTAACCTCTACACTATAAATAGACAAAGTGCTACTCTATACGCCTTTTATTGTAAGAACCACCTTCCCTCTGTAACTTGATTTGTGCCGCTATTAGAACCTCTACTCGGAATATTATTGCTTTTTAATTTGTGTGTGTGTGTGTGTGTGTGTGTGAGTGTACCGTCAAATCAGATCTGACTGGTACAGGAGGAGACTGTCCCTCCTTTCCCCAGCAGAGCATCTGGTGGATTCAAACCGTGTGCCTCTGGGATTGTAGTTGCTGCTTTTTAATTTTTGACTCATGTACTTTTAACTTGTTAGTTAAATTTGTGTCTTCTAGGCTGTAACACTTCCATGATACATCTTCAAGGATATGAACATGTATGGCTAAGCACAATTAATAACAGTGCATCTAAATTCCAAAATCAATCTCCATAATAGTCTATGTGTTTCCTACTGCCAAAGGGGCCCTTTAGAGTAGTGAGAGAAGATCTTCACCCTGAAACCCACAGCGTCCCTTTTCAGCAGGAAGTAGCTAAGAGAATACGCCATCCCCTTTTCCTTATGAATCAGGGAGGAGGGATAGGGAATGACAAAGGACACACTGACAAAGGAGATTAATCAGAACTGGCTTTGACAAGCACTGTGGCAATTGGACAATTAAAACAGACATTTGGGGGCGGGGAAGAAGAACGAACTGGGAAGGAGGGTAGAGAAAACAGTGCAACAATGAATGAATGAAAACCCAAAATCTCTGTAAATGTTCATTAAAACTAATAAAATTTAATAACAATTTTTAAAAAAATTTTTAAATGGCCAGGCTTACTGATCTGATAGAAATTGGTAGAACCCCTGAGACTATGGGATTCAACTACCCTTCTATCCTGGAACTAAAATCAATTTCTGACTCAACTTCCAGCCAAACAATAGACAGGCCTATAAAGGAGGTATTTCTTAGAACAATAAATCATACAAGAGCCAAAGGGCAGCAAAGACCCAGGAATAAAGATTAGAAAGCAGAGAGGCATAGGATACATGGACAAGTGGAAATGAAAGTCACAGGGAGGAAGCAGGAAGAGTGATGTTACCATGTCACTAATGTAATTGATTGGAAGCAGGAGTGGCATCCACTTCCTACAAACATGCCTCCAGAAAATCTATGAACTTTGATAAATGTCAATAGTAATAGAAAGGCTTTTTTTTCCCATAGGGTTGCTATGAGTCGTGCTCTACTCGACAGCCATCAACAATGACAATGTAACTAATGTCATGAAACAAAATGAATATGAATGGTTAAACAGAAAACCAATTTGCTTTGTAAACTTTCCTTAAATCATAATGAGAAGGGTAGGAAAGGCCCTAGGGCACACAGTTTTACTCCCAATGGGGGGGTGGGGTGGGAAATGAGACTGTCTGTTCATAATCAGATTTACAGTCTTGCAAATCCAGGGGAGGCTCACCCTAAACCAGAAGTGACTTGAAGGCAGTGAGTCTGGATGATGCAGGCTCACCTCCCCAGCCCAAGATCATCAAATCCATCACACCCTCTGAGGTCACAGCCCACACAGACAAACCTCAGTGGTATTTCAAGTTTCAGACCACTGAACTAAAAAGCAAGCCACAAGATTCTTTGTTTTTTTGCTTCCCAGTGCATAGAAACACAATGTTTACACTAGATTGTTGTCTTTTAAGGAGCCCTGGTGACTCAGCTGTTAAAGAATTTGGATGCTAACTGGAAGAAAGGCCATCCGAACACCTCCGCCCCCACAGCTGCTCTATGGGAGAAAGATGTGGGAATTTGTTGCTTCCACAGAAACTCACACCCTTGGACACCTTGGGTTGTTCTCCTCTGTCCTGCAGGCTCGTTGTTGTTGTTGTTATGTGCCGTCGAGTCGCTTGCGACTCATAGCGACCCTATGTACAACAGCCCTAAACTCTGCTCTGTCCTGTGCCAATCCCACTGTCTCTGACACTCCCATCCCGATTACCCCAGTCACCGAATCAATTCACCTCATAGAGGGTCTTCCCCTCCTGCGACATCCTTCCATCCTCCCAAGCATGATGTCCCTCTCCAAGGACCAGACCCTCCTTACAACATGTCCAAAGTATGTCAGACGAAGTCCCAGAATCCTTGCCTCCAAGGAGCAGCCTGGTTTAACCCTCTCCAGGATGAATCTGTTTGTTTTCTTGGCAGTCCATGGTACATTCAATACTCTTCTCCAGCACCACAGCTCAAAGGCATCAATTCTCCTTCTATCCTCCTTAGTCATTGTCCAGCTCTCTGATGCATAACAAGTGATTGCAAAGACCATGGCCTGTATCAGACGCACCTTAGTCTCCAGAGAGACACCATTGCTCTTCAGTACTTTGGAGAGGTCCCTAACAGCAGACTTTCCCATTATCAGTTGGAATTAACTCAATGACAGTGCTTTTTGGGGCCTAGATGTCCTGTTAAGTGTACAAGGGAGCCCTGGTGGCGTAGTCTGTAGGGAGCTGTGTTGCTAACTCAAAATCAGTGCCTCTGGAGGTTCAAATCCACCAGTGGCTCCAAGGGAGAAAGACAGGCAATCTCCCCCACACCCCTGCGTGGTGTACAGCCTTGTACTGAGAACAGAAGGTCAGTGGGGAGTCTGTTCTGACAAAACCAGCAAAGAGTTTTGAGTTTACATGTGCAAGGGGCATGGTGGCACAGTGGATTAAGTGTTAGGCTGTTAGGTGAAAGGTCAATGGTTCTGATCCACCAGTAGCTCCTGAGATGAAAAATGAGGCATATGCACACCCAGGTTTATCACGGCTTTGTTCACAGTAGCAAGGAGTTGGAAACAACCTAAGTGCCCATCAACAAACGAATGGATAGAGAAGCTGTGGTATATTCACACAATGGAATACTACACTGCATTGAAAAATAAGGAACTTATGCAATATTATTCAAAATGGGTGACCCTGGAGGGCGTTATGCTGAATGAATTATCTCAGTCACCAAAGGACAAATATTGCATGGTGCCACTGTTGTAAAACAGGACTGACATCGGGGTTGGGGGGAGACTGAGAAAGATGGGTTCAATAATGTATTGAAACAAATGAGTGAGAAAACTGTTTAAGAGGGATATGTTATTAGGTATTATTGTCATGACAGGAGTCCAGAGCGAAGGCTGCATAGTGGATTGGACCTGGGGGAGGGACTGTAAAACAATGAAAGAATTTTTCTTTTACTTTTCCAAGAGGGTAGTGTACTAGGGGGGAGGGTTGGGAGGGGAGAAAAGTGCAACAATGAATGAATGAAAATTCAAAGTCCCTGTAAATTTTCATTGAAATGAATGATAAATTTAAAAAAAAGAAAGAAAAAGAAAAATGAGGCAATGTATGTGTGTCCATATTTGCAGTCTTAGAAACTCGGTGGGCTAGCTCTTCTCTGTCCCGTGGGGTCGCTGTGAGTCAAGATGGACCTGATGGCCGGGGGCTTGATTTTAAGGTGCAATGTTATTATTGTTGTTGTTAAGTGTCATCAGGTCAGAACTGACTCAAAGTGGACCCTCCAGCAGATTTTCAGAGGCAGTTAAGTCACACAGAGGAAATAACCCATCTTTCTCCCTCAGAGTGGTGGGTTCAAACCGCCTGCCTTTGGGTTGGCAGCACAACTGTTTACCATTAAATCACCAGGGCGCCCTTAAGTGTGCAATAGTCTCATAAAAAATTTTTTCTTTAATTATCATGAGGATAACCTAAATGCAACACAGGCTCTTTTGAAAAACGGGACCAAGAGAGTTGCCATGTTACAACAAATGTTCAAGTTGTAAAACACAAACTATCTGAAAACCACAGTAAAACAAGCTTTACCTGTACTCAGTGTTCCAGGACCATGACGTGAATGTCATTGCACCATCAAGACTTGTGACATTGATGATTACAAAACTTTTTTTTTTGCTTGTGCTGATGTTTTGCAACCGAACTTCCCAATCCTTCCTCCACTGTGATTTTTTTTTCCTTCAGGGGCAGCGGTAGCTCAGTGGTAGAATTCTTGCCCAGCACGTGGGAGACCCAGGTTCAATTCCCAGCCAGCTGATCTCATGCTCAGTCGCCACTCATTGCCAGCAGAGCCTTGCATGCTGCTGTGATGCTCAAATAAGTTTCAGCAGAGCTGAGAGACCAAGAAAGACAAGGAAGAAATGCCTGGCTACCTTCTGAAAACCAGCCAATGACAACTTCATGGATAGAGACAGAACTAAAGATGGGTTTGGGGCAGGGCTGGGTAGCATTTTGCTCTGCTGTACACGGTGTCAGATCAAGTCAGGGGATGACTGCACAGCAGAAAAAAAAAATTCAGTGAAGAATCTGAGACAGAGTGAGTGAAAAACATGGGCCAAAACTCTCAATCATAAAACAGTCAGGCTTATTAGTGTAATTAAGATGTTTTTATAGTCCATCGAGTCAGAATTGACTGATAACTGAGCTGCCAGTGGGTTTTCAGAGGCTGGAAGCAGGAGAGGCATCAACTTCCTAAACAACATGCCTTTTAATAAGGGAGCTGTGGTGACCTAGTGGCAAGAAACTGCACTGCAATCACAGAGGTAAATGGTTCAAATCCACCAGATGCTCTGCTGGAGAAGGAGGGGCAATCTCCTCCTGTACCAGCCAGATCTGATTTGATGGTTGTTGTTGCTGTTATGTGCCGTCGAGTCGCTTGTGACTCATAGCGACCCTATATCTACAAGAGTCCTAAACTCTACTCTGTCCTGTGCCAATCGCACTGTCTTTGACATTTCCATCCCGATTACCCCAGTCACTGAATCAATCCACCTCATAGAGGGCCTTCCCTTCCTGCACTTCCAAGCATGATGTCCCTCTCCAAGGACCAGTCGTCCCTCCTCACAACATGTCCAAAGTATGTCAGACGGAGCCTCAGAATCCTTGCCTCCAAGGAGCCACCCGGTTTAACCCTTTCCAGGATGAATCTGTTTGTTTTCCTAGCAGCCCATGGTACCCTCAATACTCTTCTCCAGCACCACAGCTCAAAGGTATCAATTCTCTTTCTATCCTCCTTAGTCATTGTCCAACTCTCTGACGCATAACAAGTGATTGCAAAGACCATGGCTTGTATCAGACGCACCTTAGTCTCCAGAGAGACACCATTGCTCCTCAGTACTTTGGAGAGGTCCCTAACAGCAGACTTTCCCCTTGCAATATGCCTTTTTTTTATGGTACACACATTAAAAAATAAAACAAACAAACAAAAAAAACCATGCCTCTGGAAACTCTATGAACTTTGAGAAATGACGATAGTGATAGAAAGTCTTCAAGTCTTTTGTTCATAGGATTGCTATGAGTCATGCTCTACTCAACAGAAACCAATAACAAAATCACCCAGGAGGAGATTACCCATCTTTCTCCCACAGAGCGGCTGGTGGATTAGAACCATCTGGCTTTGGGTTGACAGTGCAACTCCTTACCCACTTGGCCACCAGCTACCAAGTCAGCTCCCACTTCGTAATGACCTTATGTACAACAGAATTCAATGTTGCCCAAGCTGGCACCATCCTCACAACCTCTGCTGTTTTGGAGCTCATGCTTCATCCACTGAGTCAATAATCCATCCATTTGAGGGTCTTCCTGTCTTTCAATGACCCTTTATGTTTCCAAGCATGATGTCCTTCTCCAAAGACTGGTCCTTCCTGACCACCTACCCAAAGTAAGTGAGCCAAAGTCTCAACATTCTTGCTTCTCAAGAGCACGCTGGCTGTACTTTTTCCAAGACAGATTTATTTGTTCTTTTAGCAGTCTATTATATATTCAATATCCTTTTATTTTTATCTTAATTTAAATGCATTTAAACTTTCAGGTTCCTATGATGTAAATGAAAATATTATTACTTGGATCATAGTCACCTTAGTCTTTACACTGATATCCTTGCTCTTTAACACAATGAAGTCCTTGGCAGCAGATTCACCCAGTCTAACACATCATTTGATTTCATGACTGTTGCTTTCATGAATGCTGGTGAAGATCTAAGTAAAATTAATTTCTTAACAACGTCAATCTCCTCACTGTTTGTCATGACACTACTCATGGGTCCAATTTGGGGAGCCTTGTTTTATTTATGATGAGATGTTATCTATACTAAGTCTTTGAACTTCACCAATAAGTGCTTCAAGTGTTCATTTACTGCAAACAAGGCAGGCCAAGCCAGTGTTTTGTTCTATTGTACATTGGACCTCAGTTGAGGCAGAAAAAAATCAACAGTATCTAACAAAGTATTATGCAATCTGAAATTCTTAGTAAAACTCCACTACTTGTTCCAATCATACCCTTTTTTATGTCCGTAGATTTTTAAATTCTTTTTTGTCATTTTTTCATTTATTGTTGTTTATTTTCCCCCTTCCCTTCTCCAGCCCACCCCACAATGAGCCCCTTCTTCTGATTATTCTGATACATAAAATGCACAATCATAAATTCCTTTCCAACAGTTCTTCCTTTCATCTGTTCTAATGTTCATTATCTATTTACTCTTTCCCAAGTCTTTCTCCAACCTGCCCCAGGTCTGTCCTATTTTATAACAGTGGAGTTATGCAGTATTTGTCCTTTTCTGGCTGAGATATTTCACTTAGCATAATGTCCTCAAGGCTACCCCATGTTGTGTAATGTTTTACTATGTCATTGTTTCTCAATGCTGCATAATATTCCATCGTGTGGACATACTATAGTTTTTCTATCCATTCATTTTTTGATGGGCACTTGGCTTGATTCCATCTCTTTGCTATTGTTAGTAATAAAGCAATAAATATGGATGTGCAAACATCTACTTGAGTCATGGTTCTGGGTTCTTTAGGGTATAATCCCAGTAGTGGAATTGCTGGGTCAAATGGTATGTCTATTTCAAACTTTCTGAAAAAACGCCAGACTGTTTTCCATAGTGGTTGTACCATTTTACATTCTCACCAGCAGTGAATAAGAGCTCCAATCTCTCCACAACCTCGCCAGCATTTGTTGTTTGCTGCCCTGTTGAACTTCACAGTGGTTGCTGGGCTATAAATGTGTTTTATAAACAAACACATTCAGCAAATCTTTGTTCCCTTTGAACAGTGTGATCAATGCATCGTTAGTTTGAAACTCGCCTTATTGAATTCTTTCCCTCTTGGTGGAGTTTTAGGTGATTTCCACTATTTTGCTTACACACGCAGATTCTCCTGTGCTCTCGTGTCCATACACAGGGATTTCTTGCAAGAAACTCTGCAGAACATGGGTTTCAGGGCAGAGCATAAATGCCCCATTCTCTTTTTTTTTTCCACTGGGGGGAGGTGGTATCATAAAAAAAAATAAATAAAAATTGTATTTAGAATTAGCCGGGCTAGACTCAGTTTAGACAATCTCAATTTTGTTGGCAACATCCAAAGCATCATAGTGAGGAGCAAGTCGAACACAGGCCTTCTTCTCTCCATCAAGCCTAACCAAAGTGTTGACCTTGGCCACATCAATGTCATAGAGCTTCTTTACAGCTTGTTTAATTTGGTGCTTGTTGGCCTTGACATCCACAGTGAACACAAGTGTGTTGTTATCTTCTAACTTCTTCATGGCTGACTCAGTGGTCAGGGGAGACATGATGACAGCACAGTGGTCAAGCTTGTTTCTCCTGGGGGCGCTCTTCCAGGGGTTATTTGGGCTGCCTTCAGAGTCTCAGCGCCTTAGGCCGCCAGAAGGTGGGTGACGTGCGAATCTTTTTTTTTTGTGGCTGTGGATGCCCTTCAGGACGCCTTCTTGGCCTTTAATGCTGTTGCTTTGGCTTCAGTTTTGGGAGGGGCAGGGGCTTCCTTCTTCACTTTTGGTACTGTCTTTATAGAAAGAAAAAAAAGTTAAATGCCCCATTCTCTCTGTGTCTGTAACTCACACAGAGGGGTCCCTACATCCACTTACTCATGCTGCAGGCTGTGGTGCCCAATATGGCAGCCCTCATCCAATGAGGCTTGAAATGTGACAGGTACAGATGGAGATAAACAGCGACTACAACTTAACATGCCAGACTTCAAAGACTTAAGGTGAAACAAGAAAGAAAGAATGTAACTTGTTAGTCAAATTTGTGTCTTCTAGGTTGCAACACCCCCATGATACATCTTCAAGGATATGAACATGTACGGCCAAGCACAATCAATAAGAGTGCATCTAAATTCCAAAAATCAATCTCCATAATAGTCTATGTGTTTCCTACTGCCAAAGGGGCCCTTTAGAGTAGTGAGAGAAGATCTTCACCCTGAAACCCACAGCGTCCCTTTTCAGCAGGAAGTAGCTAAGAGAATACGCCATCCCCTTTTCCTTATGACTCAGGGTGAAGTCTATCTCAGGGAGGAGTGATAGGGAATGGCAAAGGACACACTGACAAAGAAGATTAATCAGAACTGGCTTTGCCAAGCACTGTGGCATTTGGACAAGAACAAACTGGGAGGAGGGTAGAGAGAATAGTGCAACAATGAATGAATGGAAACCCAAAATCTCTGTAAATGTTTATGAAAATTAATAAAATATAATTATAGAAAAAAAATAAAATTAAGAAAGGTGTGTGTCCTCCCCAAAAATAAAAAAAAAAAGAAAGAAAGAAAGAATGTGGAAGAGCTTCATGATAGTTTGTGTATTGGTTGTTGCTGTCGTTTGGTGTGACTCCTAGCACCCTGGTCCTGTGTCATCCGGACCATAACTGCTGTGTTTGAACTGGTTGTTACTGCCACTGTGTCAAGCCATTTCCTTGAAAGTCTTCCTCTTCGTTGCCGACCCTTTATCTGCCAAGCACAATGTCCTTCTCCAGAGGCCAGTCCTTCCTGATAGGATGCCCAGAGCACAGAGGATGACGTCCCAGCATCTTTGCTTCTAAAAATCATTCTTCCGACCTTTTTGTTCTTCTGACAATCCATAGTTGAAAGGTAACAATGCTTCCTTGGTCTTCTTTATTCATTGCTTGTTGTTGTTAGGTGTCATTGAGTCACAGATGACTCATAGC
Source organism: Elephantulus edwardii (assembly GCF_000299155.1). Taxonomy (NCBI): domain Eukaryota; kingdom Metazoa; phylum Chordata; class Mammalia; order Macroscelidea; family Macroscelididae; genus Elephantulus; species Elephantulus edwardii. The sequence continues at coordinate 1,141,165 of NW_006399986.1, read as the reverse complement.
GACCTTATGAACAAAAGATCTGAACACTTGTATAACTTTCATCGTTTCTCCAAGTTCACAGAGTCTCTGGAGACAAGCTGTTTTGGAAGTGGATGCCACTCCTAATTCCAAGCTTGTTTTAATCGGGGAGCACCACCAACCACTGTCCACCATGTGTAACCATTATCACATTTGACACATCAGTGTCAGTGTTCAGCATCACAGCAACCACGAGTTACCTCTGTAAAGCAAATTGGACAGACCAGTGCTCTACCACTTAGAAGACTGTTTGACCAAAAACAATTAAAACCAGGCCTGAGGGATACAGATTAAAATCACCCACCTTTGGCTTGGCAGCACAACTTTCTGTCCAGTAAGCCAACAGAGCTCTCTCTATAACTCACAGCAATTGTACGAACAACAGATCTAACCCTTGTCTCATCCTACACTATCCCCAAAACTCAAGACATAACTCGAGCCCATTGCTACAGTCACCGTATCAATCCAAAGTGTTGAGGGTCTTCTTTTCTTCTCTGACCTTCCACTTCCCTCAGCATGATTTCGTTTCCCAAGTCTGAACCTTAACTGCTAAGCTTTTGCATAAGGGAGCTCTGGTGGCCTAGCGGTAAGGAGTTGGCTGCCAACCCAAAGGCAAGGAGTTTGAATCCACCAGGAGAAAAATGGGCAGTCTGTTGTGCAATTAACAGGCTCTGAAAACCCACTAGAGGGTCAGCTATGATTCAGTCAGCTAAAAACTATTGGCAGCATTGAAAGTTTTCTATCAGCAATAGCTCTGAACCCTGCCCTATCCTGAGCCAACCTCATCATGTCTTTAATCTGCCCCTGCAGAGGGTCAAGGACTACAGCCTCCAATATGGATTGAGGCTCAATGTCAAGAAGACAAAGATTCTCACCACTGGACCAATTGGCAGCATCAGGATGGATGGTGAAGAGACTGAGA
>NW_006399986.1:1138785-1139485 GCF_000299155.1 Elephantulus edwardii | reverse complement strand
GCAGCCGGAGTGCTCTTTGGAGGCAAGAATGATGAGGTTTCACCTCATATACTTTAGACATGTTGCTAGGAGGGGCTCCTCCTTGGAGAGAAAGGGACGACAAGGGAAAGATCCTTGACCAGGTGGATTGACACGGTGACTGCTGCAACGGTCTCTAGTGTGTCAGGAAGTGTGAAGATGACACAGGATAGGATGGAGTTCAGATCTGTTGTTCATAGGGTCTCTATGAGTCATATTCGACTCAACAGCATCTAACAGCAAGAAGAAGTTGATAAGATACAACATGACAAATGGTGAAGTTGAAGTTGTCAGGGATTTCCTTCTTGGTTCAACTACCAACGTGGAAGCCATTGTTGGTGGTGGTGGTGGGTGTGGTTGAGCTGACAATGACTCATACTGAGCCAGTAAACAACAGATCAGAACCTCACCCTATTCCTGCTCAAGTCCACTGTTGCAGCAACTATGTCAATCCTTTTTTTGAAGGTCTTCCTCTCTGGATGACATCTTTCTCCAAGGACTCTTTCCTCCTGACAACATGCTCAAAGTATGTAAGGTGAAGTTTCATCATCCTTGCCTCGAAGGCATACCTTGGTTGCACTTCCTCCAAGACTAACTCACTCTTTCTTTCTTTCTTTCTTTCTTTCTTTCTTTCTTTCTTTCTTTCTTTCTTTCTTTCTTTCTTTCTTTCTTTCTTTCTTTC
>NW_006399986.1:1119770-1138685 GCF_000299155.1 Elephantulus edwardii | reverse complement strand
TCTTTCTTTCTTTCTTTCTTTCTTTCTTTCTTTCTTTCTTTCCTTCCTTCCTTCCTTCCTTCCTTCCTTCCTTTCTTTCTTTCTCTTTCTTCCTTCCTTCCTTCCTTCCTTCCTTCCTTCCCTTCTTTCTTTCCTTCCTTCCTTTCCTTTCCTTCCTTTCTTTCTTCCTCCGTTCCTTCCTTCCTCTCTTTCTCTCTTTCCTTCTTTTTCTTTCTCTTTCTTTTTTCTTTCTTTCTCTCCTTCCTTCTTTCTCTTTCTCTCCTTCCTTTTCTTTCTTTCTCTTTCTTTCTCTCCTTCCTTCCTTCGTTCCTTCACTTTCTCTTTCTTTCTTTTTTCTTTCTCTTTCTCTTTCTTTTTCTTTCCTTCCTTCTTTCTCTTTCTCTCCTTCCTTCCTTCTTTCTCTCTTTCTTTCTCTCCTTCCTTCTTTCTTTCTCTCCTTCCTTCTTTCTCTTTCTTTCTTTCTCTCCTTTCTTCCTTCTTTCTTTCTCTTTTTCTTTCTCTCTTTCTCTCCTTCCTTCTTTCTCTTTCTTTCTTTCTCTCTCTCTTTCTCTTTCTTTCTTCTTTCTCTTTTCCTTCCTTCCTCCCTCCCTCCCTCCTTTCTTCCTTTCCCCTATCTTCCTTTCTTTCCATTATATGTTGGGGTTGGGTTGTTTTTCTGTGTGTGTGTGTGTGTGTGTGTGTGTGTGTACCATCAAATCAGATCTGACTGGCACAGGGGGAAACTGCCCCTCCTTCTCCAGCAGAGCCATCTCTGGTGGATTTGAATTGCGCACCTCTGGGACTGCAGTGTGGCTTTTTGCCACTAGGCCACCTGTTGAGTTTTGTTGGTTTTTTTTTATTTATTTTATTTTATTTTGCACAGATTTATTTACAAAGCTTGAATACATTGTTTTTTCACAAAAGATCCTCCCCATTTCCTTGACCCCCACCCATCGAATTGTGAGACCCTATGATTAACTGTGCATCGACAGGTCATATAGCCTTGGTGTGTCCATTTGCTGTACAAAGGTTGCTGTGAAACTGAACACTGTGACACTGATGTGTCAAATGTGATAATGGTTACTCATGGTGGACAGTGTATTTGGTGGTGCTCCCCAGTTAAAACAAGCTTGGAAGCAGGAGTGGCATCCACTTCCATAATAGCTTGCCTTTGGAAACCCTATGAACCTGGAGAGAGCATGAAAGTCACGCAAGTGTTGAGGACTTTCATTCATAGGGTCACTATGAGTCACCTATGACTCGACAGCACTTAACAACAACAACACAACAATGATTAACTGTCTGGGGGACCCCCGCCCATCCTCACCCCTCTGCTTCCACCCTCCGCCCCCTTGGATCCTCATACTCATTCTACAGTAATGGTTTTATACAGTATTTGTCCTTGTGGGACTAAATTAGTTCACTCAGCTTAATGCTCTCCAGTCCCTCCCATTAGTCATTTACAAAACCATTGCTGCGTGCTGCATAGTATTCCATTGTGTGAATGTACCACAACTTCTCAATCCATTTGTTTGTGGCTGGACATCTGGGCTGTTTCCATGTTCTTGTGACGATGAATAATGCTATGAACGTTGGTGTACAAGTTTCCGTTTGAACCTCAGTTCTCATGTTCTTGGAGTTTATTCCAAGTCACGGAATAGCTGGGTCATATGGAATTTCTATATTTAGCTTTTTGAGGAAGCGCCAAACTGCCTTCCAGAGTGGCTGTATCATTTTATAATCCCACAGTCCACAGGATATTCAGCCCTCTCCCCACACCACCACAAGTCAAAGGTGTTAATTCTTCTTCTGACATCCTTATTCATTGTCCAACTTTTAGATGCACTGTTGTTGTTGTTGTTGTTGTTGGAATCTACCCATAGTTGACCCTCCAGCAGGTTTTCAGAGGCAGTTATCACAGGAGAGGAGATAGCCTATCCTTCTCCTGTGGAGCACCGGGTGGATTTGAACCTCGTGCCTTAAGGATTGCAGTGCACTTTTTTACCACTAGGCCACCAGAGCTCCCTTTCAGATCTGCATGTTGTTTTTGTTGTTATGTGCCGTCGAGTCGCTTGCGACCCTATGTACAACAGCCCTAAACCCTGCTCTATCCTGTGCCAATCGCATTGCCTCTGACACACCCATCCGGATTACCCCAGTCACTGAATCAATCCACCTCATAGAGGGCCTTCTCCTCCTGCGCTGTCCCTCCACCCTCCCAAGCATGATGTCCCTCTCCAAGGACCCGTCCCTCCTGGTAACATGTCCAAAGTATGTTAGACGGAGCCTCAGAATCCTTGCCTCCAAGGAGCCACCCGGTTTAACCCTTTCCAGGACAAATCTGTTTGTCCTCCTAGCAGTCCATGATATTCTCAATACTCTTCTCCAGCACCACAGCTCAAAGGCATCAATTCTCCTTCTATCCTCCTTTTTCATTGTCCAACTCTCTGATGCATAACAAGTGATTGCAAAGACCATGGCCTGTATCAGATGCACCTTAGTCTCCAGAGAGACACCATTGCTCTTCAGTACTTTGTAGAGGTCCCTAACAGCAGACTTTCCCATGGCAATGTGCCTTTTAATTTCCTGGCTTCTGTGCCGAGACTGTTGACTGTGGACCAAGCAAACTAAAGCTGTGTACAATCTCAATCTCTTCACCATCCATCCTGATGCTGCCAATTGGTCCAGTGGTGAGAATCTTTGTCTTCTTGACATTGAGCCTCAATCCATATTGGAGGCTTCAGTCCTTGACCCTCCGCAGCAGGCACTTCAGGTTCTCCTCAGTTTCAGCAAGCAGGGTTGTGTCATCTGCATAACACAGATTGTTGATAAACTGTCCACCAATCTTGACCCCACATTTCTCCTCATAGAGCCCAGCCTCCCGGATAATCTGTTCTGCATATAGGTTGAAAAGGTATGGAGATAGGATGCATCCCTGGCGTATGCCCTTCCCAATTTTGAACCATGCAGTGTTCCCTTGCTCTGTTCTGACGACTGCCTCCTGGTCCAAGTACAGATGCATAGAACAATTAAAAAGGCCATGGTTTGGATCAGACACACCTTAGTCTTTAAACTGATATCCTTGCCATGGAAATAGCAGCGAAGAAAACAAATGGCATACTGCCTAGTGCAAATTGCCACGAAAAGACCTTTTTAAAGTGTTTGTTAGCACTTCCCACAGTCCTCTCTTTCTCTTTGCCACCTTCTCTGCTCCCTGCAGACACAGGCATGAAGGTGGAGCTGCCCAGGTGAAGTGGATACTGATCTACCCGGGGCACTGGTGGCATGAGGCCAGGACCTACGGGAAGGTGTTCCAGTTTCTCAATCTAAAATGTGAATCGGCATTCCTTTCCAAAAGGAATCCAGGGCAAATGGATTGGACTGTCTTCTACAAAAGAAAGCACAAAAAGGGCCAATAGGGAGAAATTAAAAAGAAAAGAACCCGCCTTGCAGGCAAGATCCAGAGGGGCCTGGTGGCCGAAAGGAATCGAAAGCCTGAAGTTAGGTTCAGTGAGAACAGGTCGTCAGGGCAGCCAAGGAAGCAGAAAAGGCCAATGAAACATCAAGACCCCAACGGCTGCTACTGAGGCTCCCACAAAAGCAGAGCCTGGGCGAGCTCTGGTGGCCTAGTGGCAAGAAGCTGCACTGCAAACCAATAGGTGCATGGTTCGAATCCACCAGATGCTCTGCTAGAAAGGGAGGAACAATCTCCTCCTGTACCAGTCAGATCTGATTTGACGGTACACACACACAAAATAATAAATTTTTATAAAAAAAAGCAAAGCCTGAACAAAAAGTTGTGAAACCTGCGAAATTTCTGCTCCCCAAGCTGGTGGAAAACGCTAAGTTGACAGATGAGACTTTTAAATAAAGATCTAATTATAAAGTATAAATAATAAATATTCTAAATTAGAAAGCATTTCTTCATGTGTCTGTTGGCCATCTGAATATCTTCCTCTGTAACGATGCTTTCAATGTGTTTTGCCCATTTTGTAATTGTGTTATCAGTCAATTATTTTGTAAATCACTACCTAACTTGGGAGGGACTGCAGATCATTATGCTAACTGAACTAACTCAGACAGATGGATAAGGACAAATACTGCATAAGATCATTATTGTGGAAATAGGATAACTAGTAAAACAAGTATGAGGATCCAAGTGGGGGGGAGGGCAGAGAAAAGGGGTGGAGATAAGCAGGGGTGGTAATTATGGGGTTTTACAGTTTGATGGGTGGAGGGTGGGGTGGGCTGGCTTGGGAAGGTGGGTGAGGGGCAATGTATACAAACTTTGTAGTAAACCAGTATAATTTTTAAAAAATGAATTTCAAGAAATTGTTTAAAAATATTAAATTGACTCATCATAAAAAAAATTCATTCCTTCCAGGCACACCTATTTTCATCCCTTGGCAGCATCTCACAGAGAACCCGCTCTCTTGTCTCCACTCTCAAACATTTTTGCATGAATTGGAAATATATGAATAGTCCAAAATAATGGGGACCAACCAGGATTAAGTTCTTTTTTTTTATTTTTTTTTATTTTGTGTGCGTGTACCGTCAAATCAGATCTGACTGGTACAGGAGGATATTGCGCCTCCTTCTCCGGCAGAGCATCTGGTGGATTCGAACTCTGTTCCTCTGGGATTGCAGTGCAGCTTCTTGCCACTAGGATTAAGTTCTTGTTCCTTTGCTAGCAGCCCCGACCCCTCTCTAAACAACTGGTGGTTGAGCTAAAGGCGCTAACTATGTTTTTCCATAAAACATAGCTTCAAAGAAAGCCCTGCCCTTTGGTAAAGAGCTGTATTGACAACTGCTACGATACGTGTCTTGGGTCGAGTCTGACCGAACCATAACTAAATTACCAAAACAGCCTGAACAATTCGCAGCATGACTGCATCCTGTCAAAGATGGAAAATTGGTGAGACTAACTTTTCAATGTTCTCATGGGGACAAGAAAGCCAATAAGTAGAGGGGGAGGAGGAAAGTGGGTTTGTTTGGGTTGGTTTTGGGTGGTTTTTTTTTCCGTTTGCTAGTATTTTTTTAAAATTAATTTTAATGAAAGTTTACAGAGACTTAAGGCTTCCAGTCATTCATCGTTGTACTCTTCTCCCTCCCCAGCCCCTCCCCCCAATTCACTCTTCTCCTTGAAAAGAAAGAAAAACTCTTTCATTGTTATGCAATTCCTCCCCCCCCTCCCAAGTTCATTCCACTGTTCAGCCTTCACTCTGGACATCTGTAATGACAAGAATATCCATTCACATGTCCCTTTTAAACAGTTCTCTCCCTCATCTGTTTCAATGCTATATATATCATTCCTCCCCTCCTTTTCTGTCTTCCCTCAACCCTGATGTCAGTCCCGTTTTACAATAGTGGCCCTATGCAATATTTGTCCTTCTGTGACTGAGATATTTCACTCAGCATAATGTCCTCCAGGGTCACCCATTCTGTAAAATAAATCATGAATTCCTTGTTATTTCAATGCAGCGTAGTATTCCATTGTGTGAATATACCAGAGCTTCTCTATGCATTCATTTCTTGATGGGCACTTGGGTTGTTTCCAGCTCTTTGCTATTGCAAACAAAGCCACAATAAACATGGGTGTGCACGAAAGTGGTTTGTTAAAATCACATCACACACATAAAGATGTGACTTAGATAATTGAGGCCCATCTGATCCAAGTCATGGCATTTTCCACCTCCTCACAGACATGTGACAGCTGGACAATGAATAAGGAAGACTGACAAAAGTAAGAACAAATGTTTCCTGGGTGAATTGCAATCACAAAGTTTCTCAGAAGCGAGAATAGGGAAGTTTTGTCTTGCTTGCTTTGGCTGTATCAGGGTGCGGGGGGGACCAATTATTGGAGAAGGACGTCATGCATGGTACAGCAGAAGGTCAGAAGAAAAAAAGTGGGGGGAGAGAAAAGACTTTTTAATACAGTGACAGCAGCAATGACAACAAGCAATTAATAGTTTGGCACTAGATGGATCAACATTGGGTTATGTGGTTTTGAATGTATTCTGTGAGTCAGAGCCAGCTGAAAGGTATATGACAACAACAATAATAAAATGAGTACGTTACGTCTGGGGAATAAATCTATCTCAGACTGATGCTTTGGAGGAGGAGGAAGCTGGGGGATAGATACAGAAATTCCCAGCCTACTCATGTACTTATAACTTGTTAGTCAAATTTGTGTCTTCTAGGTTGCAACACCCCCATGATACATCTTCAAGGATATGTACATGTACAGCCAAGCACAATCAATAAGAGTGCATCTGAATTCCAAAATCAATCTCCATAATAGTCTATGTGTTTCCTACTGCCAAAGGGGCCCTTTAGAGTAGTGAGAGAAGATCTTCACCCTGAAACCCACAGCGTCCCTTTTCAGCAGGAAGTAGCTAAGAGAATACGCCATCCCCTTTTCCTTATGACTCAGGGTGAAGTCTCTCTCAGGGAGGAGTGATAGGGAATGGCAAAGGACACACTGACAAAGAAGATTAATCAGAACTGGCTTTGACAAGCACTGTGGCATTTGGACAAGAACAAACTGGGAGGAGGGTAGAGAGAATAGTGCAACAATGAATGAGTGGAAGCCCAAAATCTCTGTAAATGTTTATGAAAATTAATAAAATATAATTATAGAAAAAAAAAAAAGAAATTCCCAGCCTCTCTGGTCAATGTCTCAAGGGGACATTACTCAGCATACAGATGGAATAGATATGGAGAAAGGATACAGTTAGAGAAGTCTGGACTCTACGAAGAAGAATGTGGCATCAGGATTGGAGGAAGACTCACCAATAATCTGCATTATGCAGATGATGCAACCTTGCTTATAGAAAGTGAAAAAGACTTGAAGCACTTACTACAGAAGATCAAAGACTACAGGCTTTAACACCTCAACATCAAGAAGACAAAAATCCTCACCACTGAACCAAACAGAAACACCACGAGAGAGGGAGAAGAGATGGAAATTATCAACAATTTTCTTTTACTTGGATCCACAATTAATACACAAGGTAACAGCAGTTAGGAAATTAAGAGATGTGTGTTTTTGTTTTAGGTTTGTTGTTTGTTTTTTAAAAAAGGACTTGTGTTGCATTAGGGAAATCAGCTGTCAAGGACCTCTCCAAAGTTCTGAAGAGCAAGGATGTCAGTTTAAAGACTAAGGTACACTTTATATAAGTCATGGCATTTTCAAGTGCCTTCTTTGCATCTGAAAGTTGAACAATGAATAAGGAAGAACAGAGGACAATTGATGCCGCTGAATTGCAGTGCTGGCTACCAAAAGAACAATTCAATCTGTCTTGAAGAAAGTACAACCAGAGTGCTCCTTAGAGGCAAGGATGGTTAAACATGACCTCATTTATTTTGGGCATATTTCAGCAGGAATCTGTCCTTGGAGACAAACATCATGCCTGGAAAGGTAGAAGAGAAGAAGAACCTCAACAAGTTGGATTGATACATGGAAGTTGTGGGGATGGCACGTTTGAGGGCAAGGGGAACATTTCTAGTTTGAAGGTTTGCTGTGAGTGACAGTCGACTCAATGGCACCTAACCACAACTAGCGGGCCATTAAACTCTCCCACACTCTGCGGTTGCATCTGGAGTGGGAGTAAGTTCAGTGGAGCCAGGGAACACCCTCCCAAGTCATCAGAGAAGATCTGAGTGCTGAGTCAAGAGGTTAACGACTTGCTGGAAAGTGTTAGCAGCAACTACAAGTGAACCAGGTAGACGTGGAGACATCACACAGCAACAGAAGGAGCATCCACAGTGTCTGTTACACATGTGGGACCTTCAATAACTTTGAAAAAAAAAAAGTATCACTGCTCTGGCTGGAAACAGTAATTTCTTTCGCCCATCCTTTTTATATGCCTAGAAATCTATTGCACTTCTTTCCCTCTGTATCTATGCTAAACACACGCACACACACAAAGTAACTAAAACTCACCACATTCAAAGAGCACAGAATTGTTACTTTGTGGGAGCACAAAACTGTCAGTGTGTCCAGGAGCCTCAAACCTCTCCCCTGGGCTTGGAGGGAACTACATCCATTGAAGTAGAGCTAATAAAGCATTTGAAACACTGTTAATTAATATCCTTAGAGAAATCACGGAGGATATAGAAATTGTAGAGCAAAAAAAGAGAAATTTAAGAAATAGAACGCGGGAGCTCTGGTGGCCTAGTGGCAAGAAGCTGCACTGCAATCCCAGAGGTACATGGTTCGAATCCAGCAGATGCTCTGCTGGAGAAGGAGGGGCAATCAGTCTCCTCCTACACCAGTCAGATCCGATTTGACGGTACACACACCAAAAAAATCATTTAAAAAAAATTAAAAACAAACAAAAAAACAAATAGAACTCAGGAGCTCTGGTGACCTGGTGGCAAGAAGCTGCCCTGCAATCCCAGAGGTACATGGTTCGAATCCACCAGATATTCTGCTGGAGAAGGAGGGGCAATCTCCTCCTGTGCCAGTCAGATCCGATTTGATGGTACACACACAAAATAAATAATAACATCAGGGAGCTCTGGTGGCTTAGTGGCAAGATGCTGCACTGCAATCCCAGAGGTACATGGTTCAAATCCACCAGATGCTCTGCTGGAGAAAGAAGGCAGTCTCCTCCTGTGCCAGTCAGATCCAATTTGACGGTACACGTAAAAATAATAAAAATTTTTAAAAAACAATAACATTAAAAAAAGAAAGAAATATAACTCAAGTAGAGATAAACCAAAAAAACTCCCACTGGTTGTCGTGGTGATTCCGACTCAGCGATCTCACATGTGACAGTGTTGAACCCAGGTCCACCTGGCTTTCTTGGTAGTAACCTTTACAGAAGTCGAATGCCAGGCCTTTCTTCCATGGAACCATGGCACTGCCAACCTTTTGGTTAGTAAATTCTAACTTCCTGAATATCCCCATTGATATTTGTTCAAAAGAATAAATTAATGTCTTGGAGAAAGTGCAACCTGGGAGGTCCTTAGAGGCTTCCTAGTAGGAGTCACAGTCAACTTGATGGCACCTGGCAACAACTTCCGTGACTTAGAATCTCCCTGAAGTGATGAAAGCAAGCACGGATTCTCTCACCAATGACACAAACCGAGACAGTGCCTGTACAAATGGTAAATGATCCTGATATGCTGGGAAGTTATGTTAAACAGAACCAGGGATTCCTGACCGTTTATGGCTTATTTTTTGAAAATCTTGAAAATATGTTCAGAGAAGTCCAACTCAAACTATTTAAATTTGCTATAAGTTTATGCTCATTCATGTTAACTATTAATATTGTTGTTGATTGCCTTCAAGTTGAGCACCACTCATAGCAACCCTGTGAACAAAAGGCCTGAAGCCCCTTTACAACTATCAATATCAATTTATCAAAGTTCATAGACTTTCTGGAGGCATGTTATTTAGGAAGTGGATGCCACTCCTTCTTCCAATAACTACTAATAATTATTAAAAATACTGTCTTTAAGGGAGCTCTGGTGGCCTAGTGGCAAGAAGTTGCACTGCAATCCCAGAGGCGTGTGGTTCAAATCCACCAGATGCTCTGTTGGAGAAGGAGGGGCAATCTCCTCCTGTACCAGTCAGATCCAATTTGATGGTACACACACACACACACACAAATAATAAAATTTAAAAAAACACAAACAAACATGAGTACCCATTTGAATTGGAGGAGCTGATGTCAGCACTCTGCCCTTGCCTTGTGTTTGGGAAAGTAGAACAAAACAGCACTCAATGCCTTATGCTTCTGCTAGTACTAATGTGTAGATACCATTTCGGTAGCTGTTAAATCCAAGTTTAACTTGCATTAAGGGACCACTTAGCTTAATGATTGCTAGTTTTGAAATGTCTTTCTTTGAATTGGGTGGGATAGAACAGATGTAACAATATGGAAGACTATGAGATGGGGGTCACACTTCTCTGTGTTCCTGTGGAAACTATTTGAATGTTTGTTTTATATACATTTTTTTATTCACTTTTCACACGTGTTCCTAAAGAATGTACCCAGCTTCTGGACAAGCATTTGTATCTTGTCCAGGGATAGAATGGGCAAAAGGTAAGTGTTGGGACCTGTTTTAAAAATGAAGTATCTTATACCCCTCTTTATTGTGGGCTTGTTCACAATAGCAAAGAGCTAGAAACAACCCAAGTGCCCATCAACAAATGAATGGATAGAGAAGCTGTGGTATATTCACACAATGGAATAGTACGCTGCACTGAAAAGCAAGAAACTCATGAAATATTATACAAAATGGGTGACCCTGAAGGACATTATGCTGAGTGACATATCTCAGTCACAAAAGGACAAATATTGCATAGGGCCACTGCTATAAAAAGGGATTGACATCAGGGTTGAGGGAGGACAGAGAAGGAGGGGACGAATGATGTATACTGCATTGAAACAGATAAGGGAGAGAACTGTTTAAAAATGATAGATGATTGGGTATTATTGTCATAACAGGAGTCCAGAATGAAGGCTGCACAGTGGAGTGGACTTGGGGGGAGGGATTGTATAACAATAAAAGAATTTTTCTTTTACTTTTTCAAGGAGAAGAGTTAATTGAGGGGAGGGGTTGGGCAGGGAGAAAAGTGCAACAATGAATGAATGGAAATTCTAAGTCTCTGTAAACTTGCATTAAAACTCATTTAAAAAACCCTAAGTCTCTATAAACTTTCATTAAAATTCATTTTTAAAATGTGGAAAAAATGAAGAAAAAATAATCTAAAAATGAAGTATCTTGACATAAATTTGTAAAAGAAGTGAAGCCAGAATGTTCCTAAGGAGAACAGATGGTGATATTCCATCTCCCATGCTTTGGTTATATTATCAGATGGGGCTAGTTCCTGGTGAAGGACATCATGCTTGATAAAGCAGAGGGTTAGAGAAGAGAGAGATCCTTAAGGAGAAAACTCGACACGGTGACAGAAGCCGTGAGCTTAAGTGGATATTGTGAGAATGCTCAATCCTGGGGAAGGTTTGATCTATTGGACTAACATAATTTTCTTTCTAATTTTTTTAACATTTTTTAAATTCATTTTAATGAATGTTTACAGAGACTTACTTAGGGTTTCCAGTCATTCATTGTTGCACTTTTCTTCCTATCCACCCCCTCCCCCTGAACTAACATAAATTTCACCTAACGGTCCTGATTTACATACAAATCCCATAGACGGGACCAGAACTAGTTGGTTATCTGGGGGGAACTGTCTGCAGTTAGAATAAATTTAAAACTGCTGCCAGAATCTCTGGGTTCCTCCACCGTAATGTTGCGCTGAATTTTAGATGAGGAATAATTCTGTGTTGTAGTAAGAACAAAGCTTAATTATGTTCCTCGGTGGTGAAGTTGTTTGACGCCTACTGTAATGACTTAATCCTTCGAGGGGGAGGCAGTAATAGCCGTGTCTGTCAATCACACCAGACAGGGGAAAAACAAAAAGATGCCGCTCATTAGAAGATCTGTGGGTATGTGGACAAGCGCGTGGGCTATTTTCTCTCCAAAGAGAAATATCTTGTTCTAAAAAAAGGAAGTTTTAAGTCACTGACATTGAGTCATCTTCTATTGAGAAGAATGCCAAGCTTGGTCCGATGTCAGGTAACAAAAAGCCCACATTCCTCGTGTGGTGAGTCTTCCTTTTCTTCACTTTGGAAACTGGAAAGTAAAAGTGAACTTGAAAATGCTTGAAAGTCCCAACTCTGGGACCAGAATGTCTCTCTCCTCTCTGAGACTCATCTTCCTCATGTCAAAATGGGCATATTGGAGCCCATTCTGCACTTTGTTTATCAGATGAAATGAAACCATAGAGGTTAAACAAAAAGAACACTGCTGCTGTTGTTGTGTGTCATCAAGTCACCTGTGACTCATAGCGACCCTATGTACAACAGCCCTAAACCCTACTCTATCCTGGACCAATCTCACTGTCTCCAACACACGTACCCCTATTACCCCAATCACTGAATCAATCCACCTCATCCAGGGTCCTCCCCTCTTGTGCTGTCCCGTCCCTCCACTCTCCCAAGCATGACATCCCTCTCCAAGGACTGGTCCCTCTTTGAAACATGTCAGAATCCTTGTCTTTAAAGAAGCAGCCTGGTTTAATCCTCTCAAGGGCGAATCTGTTTGTTCTCCTAGCAGTCCATGGTATATTCAATACTCTTCTCCAGCACCACAGCTCAAAGGCAACAATTCTCCTTCTGTCCTCTCTAGTCATTGTCCAACTCTGATGTAGAACAAGTGATCACAAAGACCATGGCCTGTATCACGTGTACCTTTAGTCTCCAGAGTGACACCATGTAAGAACACTACATGATAAATTATTAATGTGTTATTATTGTTATGAAATTGTGCTTTATGTGGGTTTTTTGGAGAGGAGAGCTTTGGTGGCCTAGTGGCAAGAAGCTGTGTCGTAATCCCAAAGGCATACAGTTCGAGGCCACCAGCTGGCCCAAGAAAGAAGAATGGGCTATTAACTCCTCCTGTACTATTAACTGCCTCAATGACACCTGATAACAACATTATTTTTATTGTTATTGTTGTTATTATTAATATTATAAGAACTCTGATAGTGTAACGGGTTCAATGTCTGGCTGCTAACCAAAAATTTTTAAAATTATGTGGGGTTTTTTTTCTCATTTAATTGTTCAGACACATTTTGTTTTACAACATCCATTACAACTGATTAGTGTTCTGATGATCAAGTAGGTAAAGAATTGTGCTGCCAACCCAAAGGCAGCCGGTTCAAATCCACCAGCTGCTCAGCAGGAGAAAAGCAGCAATTTCCTTCCTCCTGTGAGATTTACAGCTTCTGAAAACCTGCTGGAGGGTCAGCAATGAGCAGATCTGACCCAACAGCACATAACACTAGCAAACAATAAAATTAATTATGACATTTCATCAAGCCCATATTGTATATTGCTTTTCATGTCACCTAAGTTATCTATTTATTAGGGGTTTTTATTCCCCTCTTACTCCCTTCTTAACCCTGGTAACCAGCTGAGATTGATTCTATCTGTGTGTAAACCTTTTGTTATTGTTGTTGATTGCCCTCGAGTCGAGCACAACTCGTAGCGACCCTAGCGACTCTATGAACAAAAGACCTGAAGCCTTTCTTGAACTATCGTCGTTTCTCCAAGCTCATAGAGTTTCCAGAGGCATGTGTTTTAGGAAGTGGATGCCACTCTTGCTTCTAAACCTGTCTTAAACTGTGAGCTCCACCAAACACTGTCCACGATGGGCATCCATTATGGCTTTTGAAACCCCAATGGCACAAAGTTCAATGTCACAGCCAAAAACCCAGATTACCTCAGCCAGACAGCAAATTGACAGAAGAGTGCTGTACAACTTAGAAGAATGTTCCTCCAAAATATAATAACAAGGGATTAAAATATAATCCCTCGGGCCCAAGTGACTTTTAAATACAAGGGCCTTCCACAGAGGTCTTGTTGACTCTAAACAAGAGTCTTAAGTAAAAAACAACCAAACATTCCACACTGACCCTCAACCAAAACAAGAGTGTCACCTTACAGAGTCCAGGGCTTCACCCAGTGCAGTTTGTCCTCTTGTGACTGATTGATGTCACTCAATACAATTTATTTCTGATTCCTCCAGTTATATAGCATTTAAGGAGTTCTTGGTCATTTTTCCGTGTTGTATAATACTCCATTGTGTGAATGTACCACCGTTTCTTTAGCCATTTGTCTGTTCACGGACACCTGGGATGCTTCCAACTCATTGTTATTATAAACAACACAGCCACAAACATGGGTGTTACGTGTGTAGGCTTGTGTCATAGATTTTTTTTTGTGGGCTTGCTGGATCAAATGGTGTTTCCATTCTCTACTTTGGCTTGATTTCTTTTCTTTTTTTTTATTATATTTTTGTGTGAGTGTACCGTCAAATCAGATCTGACTGGTACAGGAGGAGATTGTCCCTCCTTCCCTGGCAGAGTATCTGGTGGATTCGAACCGTGTGCCTCTGGAATTGTAGTTGCAGCTCCTTGCCACTATGCCACCAGAGCTCCCGGTTTGATTTCTTGACTGCTGCTTCCATGAGAGCGGATTGTGGGTGATATTACCCATATCCGTGAGTATGGCCTGGGAGGTCTGGCTGGCCATTCCACTGAAGAGTCAAATCTAGCAGTGAAGAAGTGAGTGCCGTGGAAGAGGCAGCTGGTGCTGGAATTGGTAAAACACAGTTAGAGGGGAGTCCTGTCTGACCTTCCCAGGATCCAAAACAGCCTGGGTTGACACACGTTCCTGGTGATTCTCCCCCTCAAAAAGCTGCAAGTCAGAGGAACATCCACGTCTTCTTATACAGATTTTTAATTAGTGCTTGTGGTAAGTATATAATATTCATATTCTATATTTTCCCACTTTCTTAGTGTATTCCAAACAGAGCATATTTTAATTGCAATGCATCTGTGAAACCATCGCAACAATCAATTTAGCAAACATTTATATAATCTTCAGCAATTTCCTTGTGCCTTTTTATAATCTCTCTCTCTCTTTCCTTCCCCATCTTCAGAAAAACCACCAATCTGCCATTTGCCGTTATAGATTAGCTTGCATTTTCTAGAGTAGCACAGAAGTGGAATCATTACCGTTTAAGTTCTGCTTTGAGCAATTATTATTTTGGTTTAGGGTGGGATTTTTCCCCCTTTATTTTGTAGTGCAAATCTACCTCACAAAACATTCTCCAGTTCATACACTTACACACATACATACACTTGCACTGATTATAGTCTGCCTGGCATACAGCCATCTCTGTCTTTTTGCTCATGAAAATGAGGTCTCTTTCTGCCTGATTCTCTCTGTTCAGCACACATGTCTTGAGATTCCTCCAAGTTATTTGTTGCTTGTACGAGTCTATTCCTTCTTTTTTGCTCACACGTCTGGCATGATCTGGTACAATAGGTTGAGTGATGGTCTTCTGTAGCCCCATGAAGAGAGGGAGGGGATTATTGCAGAAATGGAAAGATAACTAGTAAAACGTGGAATGAGGGGAGCTGAGGGATAGCGTGCAGGGGGAAATCATAAGGTGGCACAATTTGATGAGGGGAGGTGGGGAGTGTAAAGGAAATGGGAAAAATCCAGCGGGGATCTGGAAAGTCAGGGTAACAGTGGACATAGTTCAATGGTGATTCATTTTATAAAGCATAATGAATGGGAGTGACTGTATGAAACACAATGTGAATGAAGGAGAGTGTAATGTATATAAGCTTTGCAAGCAGACCAGTATAAGACGGGTTTTTTAAAAGGCATGTTTGAAGGGAGCTCTGGCGGCCTAGTGGCAAGAAGCTGTGCTGCAATCCCAGAGATGTGCAGTTTGAATCCACCAGATGCTCTGCTGGTAAAGGAGGGACCGTCTCCTCCTGTACCTGTCAGATCCGATTTGATGGTACACACACAAGAATAAAATAAAAAAAATTTTTAAAAGGCATGTTTAAAAAATAAAAATATTTACAGCCTTGAAAACTAATACACCCAGGGTCAGTCTGAGCCAGAATCAAACTGATGCTGTGGGTTTGTAAAGATGTCCACATCCCAACCCCTGACGCTGTTTTGTCTGAGATGGTGAAAGGGTGTTGCAGGTTGGATCGAGGATTTTGAGATCAGGAGACGGTCCTGGGTTACCTGCATATGTGCGAACTAAAACCAATCAGTTGTCACCCAGTCTCTTCCAGCTCCTGGTGACTCTGTGCCTTTTGCAGTTGAACTGCATCCACTGAGTACTCACGGCTGTGACCTCTGAGACGCTCATCGCCAGACCTTTCTTCCTAGGCTCTTTTGGGTGGGTTTGAACCATCACTCTTTAGTTTAGTCGTTGGAGGTGTGACTGACTGGGACACCCAACAACTCCAAGTCAGTTGCCACCAAGTCACTCTGGCTTACAGGGACTCCATCTTCATCGAGATAGAGCTACCCTCCACAGAGTTGGGGTTTTTTTAATAATTTTTTAATAATTTAACTATATTTTTAAGTGAGACTTAAACAAAGTCAGTTGGTTTTCCATTCTACCATTCACGTACATTTTGTTTGGGCTTCTTTCTTTGTTTTCTTCACACTATTCCTCATTCACATTGTGTTTCATACAATAATCCTCATGCATTCGTTTTGTTGTTTTTTGGGTTTTGGGGGGGTTTTATTTCAATACCACTCATCTTAATATGTATCTTTTATCTAGCTACTAATTTTTTAAATTTAAATTTTATATTTTATTATGTTATGGTCTTCACAATCACTTGTTATGCATCAGAGAGTTGGACAATGACCAAGGAGGATAGAAGGAGAATTGATGCCTTTGAGCTGTGGTGCTGGAGAAGAGTATTGAGACTACCATGGACTGCTAGGAAAACAAATAGATTTGTCCTGGAGAGGGTTAAACCGGGTGGCTCCTTGGAGGCAAGGATTCTGAGGCTCCGTCTAACTTATTTTGGACATGTAGTGAGGAGAGACCGGTCCTTGGAGAAGGACATCATGCTTGGGAGGGTGGAGGGACGGCGCAGGAGAGGAAGGCCCTCTATGAGGTGGATTGATTCCGTGACTGGGGTAATCGGGATGGGAGTGTCAGAGTCAGTGCGACTGGCACAGGACAGAGCGGAGTTTAGGGCTGTTGTACATAGGGTCACTATGAATCGCAGGCGACTCGACGGCACATAACAACAACAACAACATGTTTATGTGTGTATCATCAAATCGGATCTGACTGGTACAGGAGGCGATTGCCCCTCCTTCTCCAGCAGAGCATCTGGTGGATTCGAACCATGAACCTCTTGGGATTGCAGTGCAGCTTCTTTCCACTAGGCCACCAGAGCTCCCTAGCTACTAATTTTTACTGCCCTCTTCCTTCCTCCTCATCACTGCTCACCATTCAACAATGGCTGTAGCTGTGTGTAAACCTTTGCTTGCTTTTTAGGATAGTGGTCTTATACTCTGTGTCCTTTTATGACCACCTTATTTCACTTAGCATTAATTACCCTCTAGATGTGTCCGTGTTATTCAGTGTTTCTTGAATTCTTTATTATTTTTTAAGTATTTTTTAACATAGTATTCCACAAGGAATAGTTTGGTTTGGGGGGGTTTTTTATTTATTTATTTTTCTTGTTATGTACCGTCGAATTGGATCCGACTGGCACAGGAGGAGATTGCCCCTCCTTCTCCAGCAGAGCATCTGGTGGATTTGAAACGTGTGCTTTCAGGATTGCAGTGCAGCTTCTTTGCCACTAGGCAACCAGAGCTCCCTAACAATGGGCAGCTTTTATATGCCCTTTCTCACTGTGGTCTTATCACTTCCACCAAATTGAGTGTGACTATCAAGGACTATAACCTTCACTGTGGATTGCACCTTAACACCAAGAAAACAAAAGGCCACCACAACAAAATAAAGGTAAATAACCCAGTTGAAAAATGGGCACAGGATAAGAACAGACACTTCACCAAAGAAGACATTCAGATGGCAAACAAACACATGAAAAAATGTTCAAAATACCTTCTAAGAGAGATGCAAATCAAAACAACTATGAGATATCATCTCACCCCAGTAAGAATAGCAAAATTTAACAGAACAGCAAACAACAAATACTGGCAAGG
Source organism: Elephantulus edwardii (assembly GCF_000299155.1). Taxonomy (NCBI): domain Eukaryota; kingdom Metazoa; phylum Chordata; class Mammalia; order Macroscelidea; family Macroscelididae; genus Elephantulus; species Elephantulus edwardii. The sequence continues at coordinate 1,121,121 of NW_006399986.1, read as the reverse complement.
TTGTGGAGAAACTGGAATCCTTATTCACTGTTGGTGGGAGTGTAAAATGGTGCAACCACTATGGAAGGCAGTACGGCGCTTTCTCAAAAAGATGGAAATAGAAATATTATTTAACTCAGAAGTTCCACTACTGGGAATATATCGTAAAGAAATCAGAACTGCCACCCAAACAGCTATATGCACACCCATGTTTATAGCTGCTTTGTTCACAATAGCAAAGAGATGGAAACAACCCAAGTGCCCATCAACAAACAAATGGATAGAGAAGCTCTGGTATATTCTCACAATGGAATACCATGCTGCATTCAAAAACAAGGAACTCATGAAATATTATACAAAATGGGTGACCCTAAAGGACATTATGCTGAGTGAAATATCTCAGTCACAAAAGGACAAATACTGCATAGGGCCACTGTTACAAAACATGACTGACATGGAGACTGGGGAGGAAGAAAAGAGGGAATAAATAATGTACACTGCATTGAAACAGATGAGGGAAAGAACTGCTTAAAAGGAATATATGATTAGGTGTTATTTATATGACAAACAGTCCAGAATAAGACATGCACAGTAAAGTGGACTGGGGTGGGGGTGAGGAATTGTACAAAAATGAAAGAATTTTTTTTCAAGGAGAAAATTTAACTGGAGGGTCGGGGAGGGCAAGGAGGAAAACGTGCAACAATGAATGAATGGAAATCCAAGTTCTCTATAAACTTTCATTAAAATCTCAATTTAAAAAAAATCACACACAAAGGAAACAAAAGTCCTCACTACATGACCACCAGTCAACATTATGATAGATGGGAAAAGGATTGAAGCAGTCAATCATTTCATCTTACTTGGAACCACAATCAACACCCTTTATACCAGCAGTCAGGAGATCAGGAGATGTACTACACTGGGCAAGTTTGCTGTCAGGGACCTCTCCAAAACACTGAGAAGCAATGATGTAAGTTTGAAGAATAAAGTCTGCCTGATTCAGGCCAGGGTCTTCCCAATCACTTACTTTGCATCAGAGAGTAGGACAATGAATGTTGTTGTTATGTGCCATTGAGTCATTTGCGACTGATAGCGACCCTATGTACAACAGCCCTAAACCCTGCTCTATCCTGTGCCAATCACACTGCCTCTGGCACCCCCATCCCAATTACCCCATTCACTGAATCAATCCATCTCATAGGGGGTCTTCCCCTCTTACGCCGTCCCTCCACCCTCCCAAGCATGATGTCCCTCTCCAAGGACCTGTCCCTCCTTGTAACATGCCCAAAGTATGTCAGATGAAGCCCCAGAATCCTTGCCTCCAAGGAGTAGCTTGGTTTAACCCTCTCCAGAATGAATCTGTTTGGGTTTT
>NW_006399986.1:1096483-1119185 GCF_000299155.1 Elephantulus edwardii | reverse complement strand
GGTGTTACCCTCCTCTGTTCTGACGACTGCCTCCTGGTCCAAGTATAGGTTTCACATTAGCACGATTAAATGTTCTGGGATTCCCATTCTTCTCAGAGTTAGCCACAGTTTGTTATGATCCACACAGTCAAACGCCTTTGCATAATCAATGAAACATAGACATTCTTCTGGATGATGAATAAGGATGACAAAAGAGGAACTGGTTGCCTTTGAGTTGTGGTGTTGGAGAAGAGTACTGAATATCCCATGGACTGCAAAAAGAACAAATAAGGATGTCTTGGAAAAAGTACAGCCAGAATGCTTCTTGGAAGCAAGGATGGTGAAGCTTCATCTTTCATATTTTGAACATGTAGCTAGCTAGGTGAGGCTGTTCTTTGGAAAGGAACATCATGATGTAGGTCAGAGAAGGAGAGGAAGACCCCCAACAAGATGGATTGACATGGTGATTTCAGCAATGGGTTCTAGTGTCTCAGAGATAATGAGTATGGCACAGGATAGGGTAGAGTTTGGGTCAATTCTTCATAGGGTTGTATGAGACATATTCAACTCGACAGCCACAACAATAATGGTCTTGTAATTTCTATAAGCAAATAGGGTGCTTATGGACTGGCAAGGAGAATGAACAGCTTGATAACTCACACCAGGTATGACACCCTTCATCTCTCTTACTCTGTGCTTATTTTCAGAAGGAACCAGTTCTTAGAGTGAGACATCATGCTGGAGGTTCACTAGAAGGTCCACTAAAGAAAGGAAGACCCTCAATGAGATGAATTGACTTGGTGACTACCACAATGGGTTTTTAAGCATGAAGGAGATCTTGAAGAGGGAGCTCTGGTGGCCTACTGGCAAGAAGCTGTGCTGCAATCCCAAAGGTGTGCAGTTCAAATTCACCAGATGTTCTCCTGGAGAAGGAGGGGCAATCTCCTCCTGTACCAGTCAGATCTGATTTGACGGTACACACAAAAAATAATAAAATAAAATTTAAAAAATATTAAAAAGAGATCTTGAGGGTGGAGCAGAATAGGACAAGGTTCAGATCTACTGTTCATAGACTTGTTATGTGTCATAGTTGACTTGACAGCAACTTGACACCCTTGGGGCTGTTCAAATAAAACGTATTATTATTGAACCCTAGCAAAGGGATTGGTCCATTTTCTTCCCCATACTGTTAGAATGAAAACAAACCATTTCAAAGGTAGACAGGGGAACCTCACTACCATCAAAAAAGAAAATCTAGGAGTGGAGTACATCCTTTTGATTCAGGATTCCTGTGCTGAGAACCTCCTAGACCCAGAAGAGAGAGGGAGTTGTAATACCAGAGAGCGTATGAATGACTTCAGAGAAACAGCCATGACAGAATCAGGACACTGGCCCAGGACAGTAGAGTGGGCTACAGTTGGTGCCAACTCACAGAGCTAGAGAGCAGAACACTTTCAGACAGAAAGTTTCTTGAATGAGTAGGGTGTTTGGGGGCACTTGTCACTGTACATGTTTTGTTTTGTACCATAGAATCAGAACTGAGCCATAGTGGCTTTTCAGAGGCGGTCAATCATATGGGAGGAGACTGCCCATCTTTTGCCCACAGAGCAGCTGGTGGATTCGAACCGTGTGCCACTGGGATTGCAGCCCAACTTCTTACCACTTGGCCATCAGAGCAGAGTGAAATAACCGAGTGCCTTCAGTCCACGGCTTGCTGGTGGACTAAGGTATCTCAAGCACTCACTGATGGAACTAAGTAAATTTGTAGCATTTGTCCAAACAGTACAGAGGCCAGGCCAAAAGGCCCAAGGGATCAAGATTCAGAGAAACCTCTACCTTTACACACGGCGGAGAAACAAGAGTCCTGATCAAAGAACTGCATAGTGAATCATTTCTGTCCTTAATTTGTACCCTGTTATTTCTCTAATGGGCTGCATAATCATGAGTAATTGTAAGTTCTGTGTGATCATTCCATTGACTTACGGGAGGGATAGTTGCTATCAGAATTGATGCAAATGTTGGGGGAGGAGGTGGAGGTATGTCTGACCTCAGCCTCTTAGGACCCAGTCTTGGGATTCTTTCTCACCCTTGTGGTTAAAGTCATCATGAGATTTTGACACCCACCTTTCAGCTCAGTTCCTCTCATCCCAGATTTCACTTCTCTTAGTCTCTTTGGAAGCAAGAGTGTAAAACAACTATGAGATATCATCTCACCCCAGTCAAAATAGCAAAATTTAACAGAACAGCAAGCAACAAATGCTGGCGAGGTTGTGGAGAAACTGGAACCCTGATTCACTGTTGGTGGGAGTGTAAAATGGTGCAACCCCTGTGGAAAGCAGTATGGCGCTTTCTCAAAAAGTTGCAAATAGAGATACCATTTGACCCTGCAATTCCACTACTGGGAATATACCCTGAAGAGACCATAGTTGACATCCAAGCAGATATATGCACACCCATGTTTATTGCAGCTTTGTTCACAATAGCAAGGAGTTGGAAACAACCTAAGTGCCCATCAACAAACGAATGGCTAGAGAAGCTGGAAGCAAGAGTGGCATCCACTTCCTAAACAACAAGCCTCAGGAAACTCTATGAACTTTGAGAAACAACAATAGTTATAGAAAGGCTTCAGGTCTTTTGTTCGTTATGAATTGTGCTCAACTTGAGGCAATCAACAACAGTCTCTGTCAGTGAGCATCATATTCTGCCTCTGCTGGGTCTTCCTCTCTCTCCCCGCACATCTCTCCACCCTGGATCACTGAGTGTCTATTTATCTGGCCCTCAGCTGGTTTCTCACCCCATCTCTGAGTGTCTCCTTCAACCCGTGTGCTGGAGGCTGCTTCCCCTCTGTCCTTCCCTGCATTGGTTCGTCTGACGCTCTTCCAGTCTTACTCAACATTTCAGTCTCCTGAGAATTCTCTCAGCAGATGGTTGGTAAGCTCATATGTTTATGACCCATGAATTGAAAGTTGCCTCCATAAACATAGTTCTTATTTGCATAGCAAACCACTCCAAAACTTAGTTGCTTAAATAAAAATGATTGTTCTTTCTAATTATCTGGTGGATTGACTGCTTCTTGGGGGTGTTACTATAGAGTTGTTGTACTACATATATAGTTATAGGTTTTTATAATATGTAAATATATATATTTATATGTTGTTGCTGTTGACTCATAGCGACCCTATGAACAAAAAGCCTGAAGCCCCTCTACAACTACTGACATTTATCAAAGTTCATAGTTTCTGGGGGCATATGGTTTAGGAAGTGGATGCCACTCTTGCTTCCAGATACTATATATTGTATATAATATGTTGTTATTGTTGTTGTTAAGTGCCATCAAGTCATAGGCAACTCATAGAGACCCTACGAACAAAAGTCCTCAACATTTGTGTGACTTTCATCCTTTCTCCAGGTTCATAGGATTTCTGGAGGCAAGCTATTATGGAAGTGGATGCCACTCATGCTCCCAAATATATTATATAAATATGTTTGGGTGCAACCACTGTGGAAGGTGGTATGGCACTCTCTCAAAAAGTTGCAAATAAGGGGAGCTATGGTGGCCTAGTGGCAAGAAGCTGTACTGCAATCCCAGAGACGGATGGTTTGAATCCAGCAGATGCTCTGCCGGGAAAGGAGGGACAATCTCCTCCTGTACCAGTCAGATCTGATTTGATGGTACACACACACACACAAAAATAATAGTAATAAAATTTTTAAAAAGTTGAAAATAGAGATACCATTTGACCCAGCAATTCCACTGCTGGGAATATACCCCAAAGAGACCATAACTGACATCCAAGCAGATATGTGCACACCCATGTTTATCGCAGCTTTGTTCACAATAGAAAGGAGTTGGAAACAACCTAAGTGACCATCAACAAACGAATGGATAGAGGAGCTGTGGTATATTCACACAATGGAATACTATACTGCATTGAAAAACAAGGAACTCACGCAATATTATTCAAAGTGGGTGACTCTGGAGGACATTATGCGGAGTGAGATATCTCAATCACCAAAGGAAAAATACTGCATGGTGCCACTGTTGTAAAACAGGACTGACCTTGGGATTGGGGAGAAACTGAGTAAGATGGGTTCAATAATGTATGCTGCTCTGAAACAGAGAAGGGAGAAAACTGTTTAAAAGGGATAAGTGATTAGGTATTTTTGTCATGACAGGAGTCTAGAGCGAAGGCTACACAGTGGAGTGGACCTGGGGGAGGGTTTGTAAAACAATGTTCCAAAAGGGTAGTATACTAGGGGGGAGGGTTGGGAGGGCAGAAAAGTGCAACAATGAATGAATGGCAATCCAAAGTCTCTGTAAATTTTTACTGAAATTAATAATAAATTTAAATTTAAAAAATATTTGTTTGGTGGAGCTCCCAGATTAAGAAATACTTGGAAGCAGGAGTGGCATCCACTTCCAAACAACATGCCTCTGGAAATTCTTTTAACTTGAAGAAACTAGATATAAAACAGGGTTAAAGTCTTTTGTTCATAGGGTCGCTATGAGTCGTGATTGACTTGATGGCACTGAACAACAATTATATACATAGATAAATGTATATATGTATATAAATATATGTTGTTGTGTTGTTCAGTGCCGTTGAGTCGCAGGCGACTCATAGCGACCCTATGAAGGAGAGTCCTCAACGCTTGGGTGCCTTTCATCCTCTCTCTAGGTTCATAGGGTTTCTGGAGGCAAGCTATTATGGAAGTGAATGCCACTCCTCCTTTAAGCTTGTTTTAATCAGGGAGCTCCACCCCATTCTCTGTCTGCATTGGGTAGCCAATCATTAACAAATTTGACACATCAGTGTCACGATGTTCAGCCTATATAAAAATATATATTTATTATATAGTTGTTGTTGTTGTTGTTGTTGATTGCCTTCAAGTTGAGCACGACTCATGGCAACCCTATGAACAAAAGGCCTGAAGGCCCTCTACAACTGTCGACATTTATCAAGGTTCATTGTGTTTATACACACACACACACACACACACACACTTGTTGTACTATGGAGTCATAATCTACCCAGAGCTGACCCTCCAGTGGGTTTTTAGAGGCAGTTAATCACACGGGAGGAGATTGCCCATCCTTCTCCCACAGAGCAGCTGGTGGCCTCGAACCGCGTCCTTTTGGGATTGCAGCACAGCTTCTTATGACTAAGCCACCAGAACTCCCATTTATATTAGTGGATTCTCACTCAATTGTGGTCAGATGTTGAAAGACTCAACTTGTCTTAAATGTCTCTTATGGATTAAGTCACATGCCCCTCCTTTCCCCAAAAAAAATATGCATCAACTTGGCTAGGCCATGACCCTCAGTACTGTGTAACATCTCCCATTGATCTTGCGTGTTGTCAGTTCTAGCCTCCAACACCTTATAGACAACATCACCAGATCTCTTTATAATGTCTGTGAGGCTTGATGGAAGTGATGCTAATACACAAGCCACAATCTGAAGGATTAGATCGTCTCTTGAGTCAATCTCTTGACATTCTAGAGATTAAATGATTGAGCAGAGACGAGATTGATCTCATAACTAGCCTCACACACACGTCTATTCACACAGTCCACAAAGCCTCATTATATTCAAACATAGACACATCCTCATACCGAGATAGTCACACTCACATATATTCACCTTCACACATGACACACTCAGATGTCCGCACACACATATAATTGCACACATACTCATGGTCTCACACCTAGAGACAGCCACCCTCACAGAGACACGACACACGTAGGACTCCGAGGAGAGTGAAACTTGAATTTTGCAAACCATGTTTCCTGCTTCTCTGAGACCCCAGACCGACTGTTCTGTGTTTAAAAATTGATACTAAGAGGGCCCACCAATCCCCACGCTAATAGACTTTTAAAAGCTGGTCTTGGCCCTGGTAGGGACGTTCCTTAGTGTCCTCAGCGAAGAAACCAAAAACGAGGGTGGACAGGGGAATCAAGGGAGAGCCCGAGCATTTGGCCCTGCACTATTGCGGCTTGGCGTTGTATCCAGGGCGAATGAATGCTCATTTCCAGCGCCGTCTGGCCCTGGGCTGAGAACTTTCTGTCTAACCACCGCTTTCCTTCCCCGTCCAGCCCGCTGACCATGCCCGCGGGTGTGCCCTGGCCCACCTATCTGAAAATGTTCGCGTCCAGCCTGCTGGCCATGTGCGCAGGGGCCGAAGTGGTGCACCGGTACTACCAGCCGGACCTGACAATACCTGAAATTCCACCAAAGCCTGGAGAACTCAAAACACAGCTTTTGGGACTAGAAGAGTTACAACATGAACCTCAGATTTCGAAGCAGTAAAAAACCTAAAACACAACCATGCCAAGGATTCTGTGAATAATATTATAAATCTTGAACATATATTTTTAAATATTTATTGAAAGTCAAACTACTTGTTCTGAAGCATCTAATGTAATATTAACTGTGAGAGCAGGTATCCAACAGATAAGAACTTTGTTGAGAATTAACAATGGTTTGGCCAATGTGTCTTGAAAACGGCCACAACTTTTTCATCAGCTTCTTGAATGTGGTTTTGAAGATGTTTGCTTACTTTTGAATATCATGTGGGATAAAGTGTTTGGAAAGTCTTCTGTCATTATAATGCCTATTTATTTTTCTGAATAAGCTTTAATTATAATGGTGAATTGGGGTCATAAATTAACTATAATAAAAGTCACATTGATAATGAAAAAAAAAATTGATACTAAGGCAAGCTCTGGTGGCCTAGTGGCAAGAAGCTGCACTGCAATCCCAAAGGTGTGTGGTTCGAATCCACCAGATGCTCCACTGGAGAAGGAGGGGCAATCTCCTCCTGTACTGGTCAGATCCAATTTGATGGTACACACACAAAATAAAAAAATAGCCCTACTCCGGTGTCTGCCACCAGCGCCCGCACCTCGAGTGGTTCGCTGAGCTTCCTCAAGCCAGAAACCCACAGCATCAATTCCAGACAAGGTGCCCAGGAAGGACTCTGTGGTTCTGGCCTACAGCAGCGGCCTGGACACCTCCAGCATCCTCATGTGGCTGAAGGAACAAGGCTACGATGTCATTGCCTACCTGGCCAACATTGGTCAGAAGGAAGCCAGGAAGGCGGCCCGGAAGCTCGGAGCCAAAAAGGTGTTCATTGAGGATGCCAGCAAGCAGTTTGTGGAGGTACGTTGCACAAGGATTGAGGATTGCTATGTCCTGGGCCAACTGGCAGCATCAGTATGGATGGTGAAGAGATTGAGATAGTTAACAGTTTTAGTTTACTTGGCTCCACAAACAACACTCTTGGTAACAGCAGCCAGGAAATCAAGAGACAAATTGCATTGGGAAAGTCAGCTGTGAGGGACCTCTCAAGAGTACTGAAGAGCAACAATATCAGGCTGGAGACTAACGTGCACCTGATCCAGGGTATGGTCTTCACAACTATGTGCTATGCATCAGAGAGTTGGACAGTGAATAGGGATGATAGAAAGAGAATTGATGCCTTTGAGCTGTGGTGCTGGAGAAGAGTGTTGAATATACCATGGACTTCTAGGAGAACAAACAGGTTTTTCCTGGAGAAGGTGAAGCCAGAATGCTCCTTGGAGCCAAGGATTCTGAAGCTTCGCCTGACATACTTTGGGCATGTTGCAAGGAGGGACTGGTCCTTGGAGAGGGACATCATGTTTGGAAGAGTGGAGGGACAGCGCAGGAAAGGATGACCCTCGATGAGATGGATTGATTCTGTGACTGGAGTGGTGGGAATAAGTGCGTTTGAGATGGCTAGGTTGGCACAGGATAGAATGGTGTTTAGAGCTCTTGTACATAAGGTCGCTGTGAGTCTCAAGCCACTCGATTGCACATAACAACAACATGTTCTGGGCACCTCTCTCGCCAGGCCCTGCATCGCCTGCAAACAAGTGGAAATCGCCCAGAGGGAGGGAGCCAAGTATGTGTCTCATGGCGCCATGGGAAAGGGAAATGATCAGGTCTGGTTTGAGCTGACCTACTACTCGCTGGCCCCACAGATTAAGGTCATCACCACCTGGAGGAGGCCGGTTCAAGGGCCGCAATGAGTATGCAAAGCAACACGGAATTCCCATCCCAGTCACTCCCAAGAGCCCATGGAGCATGGACAAAAACCTCATGCACATCAGCTAGGAGGCTGGAATCCTGGAGAACCCCAAGAAACGAGCCCCTCCAGGCCTCTACACAAAGACCCAGGACCCTGCCAAGGCCCTTAACACCCCCACCATCCTTGAGACCCAGTTCAAGAAAGGAGACCCCGTGCAGGTGACAAACGTCAAGGATGGTACCACCCACCGCACTATCCTTCATGTACCTGAATGAAGTCTCTGGCAAGCATGGCGAGGGTCGCACCGGCATCGTGGAGAACCGCTCCCTTGGAATGAAGTCCCGAGGTATCTACGAGACCCCAGCAGGCACAGTCCTCTTACCATGCCCATTTAGACATCGAAGACTTCACGATGGATCGGGAAGTGCGCAAAATCAAACAAGGCCTGGGCTTGAAATTCGCTGAGCCGGTGTGCACTGGTTTCTGGCACAGCCCTGAGTGTGAGTTCGTTCGCCACAGCATTGCCAAGTCACAGGAACGGGTGGAAGGAAAGGTGCAGGTGTCTGTCTTCAAGGGCCAGGTGTACATCCGGGAGTCCCCACTTTCCCTCCACAATGAGGAGCTGGGGAGCATGAACGTGCAGGGCGGTTATGAACCAATCGATGCCCCTGGCTTCATCAACATCAACTCCCATCATCGTCTCCAGAGCAACGTCACCACCAAACAGACCAGCTTGAATGAAGAGCTGGGCCTCCTCACTCGGACAATTTCCCAAGAGCAGACGCTAATTGTTGTGATAATTTGTATGTTGGGGGCGCCAGACCCCAGCTTTGTTCCCTCTTCCCTCTGTAGCCTGCAAACTATGGTCCGCAAAAAAGGGAGACTGGGTGGGTGGGGAACTACGGTGGGGAGCAGTAAAATAACAATTTTTTTAAAAGGGGGAAAAAATAAAATTTAAAATAAACTCATTGCCCTCAAATCGAAACGCATTCAGTATTGACCCTTCCTTGGGTTTCAAAGACTGGAATCACACAGGAGGAGACTGCCCATCTTTCTCCCTCAGCGGTGCTGGGGGATTCGAACCGCTAGACTTGCCTTTAGGTTAGCAGAACAGCTCCGTATGAACCATCAGCTCTTCAGGTTTAACTAGTTCCTCACAAAATGTTTTTTCAGAACCACAAGTTTGAGCCATTAACCCGAGCACAACAGCCAACGAGGACTGGAACCAGCACTGTAGGAAACTGCGCATGTGCGACATCCCAGACTAAGTCATACCAACCAATCCCAGAAGCCTTTGCAGTGGACGTCGTCCTAAATGTTATTTGCATGTGCAGGTGTTCTTTATAACCCTGCAGTCCCCCTCAGTCCCAACTTACTAATGAATAAACATATGCCCCTTTCGCCTTTTAGATCTTTTTCTACGTTCTGGACCCACTCTCAAACAGGGAGACAGAGGCGACCACTGAGGGGTTCCTCTCTCTCTGCTGTTCCCAAGCTGCTTCTGCTTAAAAAAATCTTTGTTATAGGGAATCGCTGAGCCCCTTCTGTTCATTTTGGTTAGGATTTAGACAGTAGCTAAAACAATTTGGGATCAAAACCACAAGAGAGTTAAAGGTGAAATCATAGGGTCCCTTCTCGTTCCAGCTGGACCTTGTTAAACTTTTAAAGCACAGCCTGAGACTGTGTAAGATAAACAAGAAAGCAAAAGCTGGTTGACCTAACTAGTATTTTGTTGTGTGTCACAGAGTCAGAACCGACCCATAGCTGACCCTCTGGCGGATTTTCAGAGGCAGTTAATCACATGGGAGGAGATTGCCCCTCCTTCTCCCGCGGAGCAGCTGGTGGATGGCCTCGAACCTTGTGCCTTTCAAGGCTTGCAGCGCAGCTTCATGCCACGAGGCCACCAGAGCTCCATAACTAGTATTTTACACATGAAACTCCGTGACATCGTGACATTGTGTAAGAATGATCGAAATGGAACTTTGAGCCACGTCACTCGATTGGTCCACCACTCACCTGTTTTGCATAAAGCGCGCCCCAGGAAGAAATCTGTGTAAACCCATGATCCCAGTAGCCTAACGACCCCCTCCTTTCCTTTCTCTGGAACTTACTTTCACTTTTTCTAGTAAATTACCTCTACTTTCACCTGCGCTGTTGTTGCCTCACCTTTCTTGGTAAATTGGACATTCTAAGCTTAGCATCTCTGAGACTCTAACGCTAAGCGGCAGCACTATTTTTTGTTTTCATTTTTTTTAAATTTTATTATTATTTTGTGTATGTGTATCCTCAAATCGGATCTGACTGGTACAGGAGGAGATTGCCCCTCCTTCTCCAGTATGGCATCTGGTGGATTCGAACCACATACCTCTGGGGTTGCAGTGCAGCTTCTTGCCACTAGACCACCAGAGCTCCCTAGAGCAGCAGCTCTCTTAAGAGGTACTGAAATTGCTGTCCATGCCCTGGTGTCTCCGTGGTCGTATGGGCCCTTCTGTGGTGACGCACCTCACCTCGCTCAGTACTTTTTCCCAGTAGGGGAGGTCGAAGCCAGGGCACTTGCCAACTCACCAGACATTAACATTTTTTGATCACCAAGGACCATGCACAAGGGACAGTCCCAGTCAGGAACCATGGTCCCAGCAACATAACCTCACCTTCTACCATCAACTTGATTCTGATTGGTAACAACCCTGCAGAGCAGAGTAGAATTGTCCCAGAGGGAGCTCTGAGAGTCTAGTGTGTAAGGGATTGTGCTGCCAAACCCAAGGCAGATGGTTCAAATCCACCAGCTTCTCTAAGGGAGAAAGATGGGCAATCTCCTGCTGAATAGTCCCCGGAGGGTCAGCTGTGGGTTGACATCAACTTGAAGGCAGTGACAGGATATTTTTAAATCTTTATGGGAGGAAATGGCTATATCTTTTTGTTGTTGTTGTTGTTCTTTTAATTAATATTAATGAAAGTTTACAGAGACTTTGGATTTCCATTCATTCATACACTGTTGCACTTTTCTCCCTGTCCACCCCTCCTCCCCAATTCACTCTTCTCTTTGAAAAGTAAAAGAAAAATTCTTTAATTGTTATACAATTTCCTCCCCCACCCCCACCCCAAGTCCACTCCACTATACAGTCTTCATTCTGGACTCCTGTCATGACAAAAATACCTAATCACATAGAACTTTTAAACAGTTTTCTCCCTCATCTGTTTCAATGCAGTATTCATTATTTATCCCATCTTTCTCAGTCTCCCCCCAACCCCTATGTCAGTCCTTTTTTTATAACAGTGGCACTATGCAATATTTGTCCTTTTGTGATGGAAATATTTTACTCAGCATAATGTCCTCCAAGGTCACTCATTTTGTATAATATTGCATGAGTTCCTTGTTTTTCAATGCAGCATAGTATCCCATTGTGTGAATATACCACAGCTTCTCTATCCATTCGTTTGTTGATGGGCACTTGGGTTGGTTCCGACTATTTGGTATTATGAACAAAGCCACGATAAACATGGGCGTGGCTACATCTTTCTCCTGCAGAGCACCTGATGGGTTTGAACCTTTGACTTTTCCATTAGCAGCTGAGTGTTTAACCTATAGCGCCACCGGGGCTCCTGCCATCACAGACATCAGCAAACATTTGGACTCATTCACACATACGCTGTCACACATGCACACTCACACAGAGTCATAAACACACAGAGTCCTAAAAATAGCTGATCGTTAACAACAGGCACTCTAAGTGAATGTCATTCTGTACTTTAAAATAGCCTCATGGAAAATTAGTTTCTCCCCAAAGTCATTAAATAAATGTCGAACACATAAATAAAAGGAGTCTGGGCTTGGAATGGCTCCAAATGGCAGGTCCCAAAGGTTCAGCAAGAACCCTTAAGGCACATGTTTCCGGATTAAGAATTGCTCCAATTTTAGAAAGATGATTCTGAGCGAATGCATTAGCTATGTAACAGTCTCGTGGGGTTCAGAGGCCGCTCCTCCCACCTTAGAAATGGCGGGTTGTTTTTTTTTTTTTCAGGAAAAATGTGTGAATATTCACACCAAAGACAAATGGCTTTATTTTGGTTAACTGAATGCCGCTTGAGACTGGGACAAAATTAACCCCTCAAAAGAGTGTTTTGGTCGTCAATACTTTTTGGCGTTCATAATTGAGGATAAGGGATCCTAGATGCTATTAATTGATTCCACACAAGTTGATTGACGTTTATTGCTTCAAGTTTGCATTTGAGGATTCAGGATCCAGGAGGGAAGCGGTCCTTGGGCGCCTCCTGCTGGCAGGCCCAGCCCTTGCCATCGATTGAACAGAAGAGAAATAGATGGATTCCAACTGTTGATTGTAAACTCAAAGTAAAACGTAGTCCTTGACTTCAGTCTTCCCTTCGTTTATTAGGATGTTTGTTGGTCGAGCTGTAAGAATTTTTTGTTTTTCTGATGTCATGACTAGTCTTTGAGCTTCAGTAGTAAGTACTTCTAGTTTCCTCTGTTTTCTGCAACCAAAGTTGTGTCATCTGCAGAACATAGGTTTCCGATGAGTCTTCCTCCAATCTTAATGCCACATTCTTCCTCACATAGTCATATTTTTTATTGTTGAATTTTTACTTTATTTTATACTTTCTTTTTTTAATTTTTTTATTATTATTCTCTGTGTGTGTGCCATCAAATCGGATCTGACTGGTACAGGAGAAGATTGTCCCTCCTTCTCCAGCAGAGCATCTGGTGGATTCGAACCACGTACCTCTGTGATTGCAGTGCAGCTTCTTGCCACTAGACCACCAGAGCTCCCTTTATTTTATACTTTCAAAAGGAACACAATGAACAAAGAGAAAGATGTGTAATAATTACCTAACTCTAGGGCCCAAGTAGTACAAAACCTGACTTCTCTGTAGTCATATTTTAAGCCTAGAAGGTAACAAAACTCACCAATGCCCTCCTCAGCGTTCCATATACCTTATTTGCATGGTCCCACCCCTACAAGCTGGAGAGGTCCCTGAGAGTGGACTTGCCCAAAGCAATACATCTCCTGATTTCCTAACTTCTGATACCAAAGGTATTGCTTGCTGATCCAAGCTAGATTAAGTCTTTGACAGCTTCAATCCTTTCTCCATCTATCATAATGTTGGCTGTTGATCCTGTGGTTAAGATCTTTGTCTGCACTGGGCAATTCTGCTCTCAGGGACCTCTCCAGACTAAGCTCCAGAGGAGCAAGAATGTCACCTTGAAGACTAAGGTGCGCCTGATTCAGGCAATGGTCTTTTCCATGACCTGCTCTGCATCAGAGCTGGACAATGACTAAGGATGACAGAAGATAGCTGGTGCCTTTGGGTTGTGGCATTGGAGAAAATTTCTGAATATACCATGGATTTTCAAAAGAACAAAGGATTCTGTCTTGGAAAAAAGTACAGCAGAAATGTTCCTTGGCAGCAAAGACGGCAAAGCTTCATCTTTCATGCTTTGGACGTATAGCGAGGTGAGGTTATTCCTTGGAAAGGGACATCATGGTTCAAAGATGAACAGTCAACAAAAGACAGGAATACCTTCAATGAGACAGATTGACACAGGGACTTCAGCAATGGGCTCTAATATGTCAGAGATGATGAGGACGGCACAGAATAGGTTTCAAGCTGGCTATTTATAGGGTTGCTATGGGTCATATTGTACCCAACAATACTTAACAACAACAATCTCTATGAAAGTGCCATGAGAATTCATTTGCATTATTAGCAAGCTGTCCAATGCCCTTGATAGCTCACAGCACTTTATTTCCATAGCTCTGCCAAATTACTTAGTGATAATTACAAGACCATGGTAAGACAGTCAATGTAAAAGTGACCAATTATAATGCAACAGAACTCACTGTACGCTGTTATATTTATATTTATAGGTTATTATAGGGAACGACTACATATTGCTATCAAATGTAAGTAAAATTTTGTTAAAGATTATTCAAAAAACAGCTGGACCAGTAAGACACGGAACTTAAAAAAATTCAAGCTGGATTCAGAAGAGGTCATAGCACAGGGAAATAATTGATGATGTCAGACGTATCATGTCTGAAAGCAGAAAAAACTAAAAAGATACTTACTCATACTTTATAGACTATGCAAAGGTATTTGACTCTGTGGATCATACACATTCTGGATAACAATGAGAAGAATGGGAATCCCAGAACATTTATTGTGCTCATGCAAAATCTACGTAGATCAAAAAGCAGTTGTCCAAATAGAACATAGGAATATTTCATGGCTTAAAATTAGGAGAGGTGTGCATCAGGGTTATATCTTTTATTAATACCTCTTCAATCTGAATACTGAGAACATCATTTGAGAAATTGGACTATAGGAAGAAGAACGTGGCATCAGAATTGGAGGAAGACTCATTAACAACCTGCATTATGCAGCTAAGTTGCAGATGCAACTTTCCTTGAAGAAAACTAGAAGCATTTATTGCTGAAACTCAAAAGATTAACCTTCAGTATAGATTACACCTCAAAATCAAGGAAACAAAAATCTTTGCTACTGGACCAGTAGGAAACATCATGATAGATCATGGAGAAAAGATTGGAGTGGTCAATTATTTCATTTTACTTGGGTTCACAATCAGTATCCATGGTAACAGTAGTAAAGGAACAAAAGATGTGTTGCCTTGGGGAAAATGTGCTGTCTTGGACCTCTCCATAATGCCAAAAACCAAGACTAAAGTGCCTCTGAGCCAAGCGAGGATATTTTCAACTGCTTCTTTTTGCATCTGAAAGTTGGACAATAAATAAAGAAGACAGAAGACGAATCCATGCCTTTGAGTGGTGGTGTTGGAGAAAAGCACTGAATAAATTGCCAGAAGAACAGATTCGTCTTGGAGGAAATGCAGCCATAGAGCTCCTCGGAGAAAGGATGGGCAAGCTTCCTCTCACATACTTTGGGCATGTTGCTAAGGAGAGACTATCCCTTGGAAAGGGACATCATGCTTGGAGAGACGAAAGGCCAGCACATGAGAGAAAGGTCCTCAATGGGATGGATTGACAGTGACTGGAGCACTGGGCTCAAGTGCATCTGAGATGATGAAGGTGGTGCAGGAGAGGAGAGGTTTCAGCTCTGCTGTGCATGGGGTCACTGGGAGTGGGTCCTGCTTGACCCACTGCATTGACCCAATGGCATCTAAGAGCATCAACAACAATAAACTCTGAGGGAAGATATTTCCAATTGTTAGCCTCCTCTCCTCGTGTTATCTCTACTGTGGCAGCACTTGCTTTCTCCCCACGCATCTGAAAGTGGGGCAGAAGAAAGACCTGAGAAGAATTAATGGTTTTGAATTGTGGCGTTTGATGGAGCAGAGCTCTGAATAGCCCTTGGATTACCAAATGAACAAACAAATCACTCTTTTTTTTTATGATTTCTAAAGTGACATTTTTTTTAATTTTTTTAAATTTTGTATGCGTGTACCGTCAAATCAGATCTGACTGGTACAGGAGGATATTGCGCCTCCTTCTCCGGCAGAGCGTCTGGTGTATTCGAACCCTGTTCCTCTGGGATTGCAGTGCAGCTTCTTGCCACTAGGCCACCAGAGCTCCCCTTAAAGTGACATTTTAATCTCAAGATAGTTTTCGATCTACAGAAAAGCTGTGGAAAAAAAAAAAGAAAAGCTGTGAAGATATCACAAAAGAGTTTCCAAGTTCTCCACACACAATTTTCCTTCTCATGAACACTTTATATTAGTATCACTCTTTACTGTCAAGTTGGAACTGACTTCGAGATGACCCTTCGGATTGGAGAATAGTGGTAGAAATACAGAAATAGCTGTTGGAACAAATCTCTCTTGAAGGAAGTGCAACCAGGGTGTGTGTTAGAGGCAAAGGCGGTAAAACTTTATCTCATTTACTTGGCATGTGACCAGAAGTCCTTGGACATCAGGCTGGAAAAGGCGGAGGGTCAGAGAAAGAGGAAGACTCTCAACAATATGGATAAACAGTGACTGTAACAATGTTATTGTTATTTGCCAATGAGGCAGAACTGACTCATAGCTGCCCCTCCAGCAGGTTTTCAGAGGCCGTAAATCACGTGAGAGCAGAGTGTCCATCTTTCTCCTATGGAGCATCTGGTGGATTCGACCTGCCTGCCTTTGGGTTGGCAGCACAACCTCTAAACACTAAGCCACCGGAGCTCCCTGTAATAACAGGCTCAACATTTCAGAGATGGTGAGGAAAGCCAGGATAGGGTGAAGTTCAGAGCTGTTGTTCATAGAGTCCTTATTGTAGTCACCTACAACAGCTAACAACAACAACAATAACAGATAGACAACACCCAAAAGAATAGAAAACACTTCCCCCACCCCAGACAACGGTATCTGCTAAGAGAACAAACAGGTTAGTCCTTAAGAGGGTGAAACCAGACTGCTCCTTGGAGGCAAGGATTCTGAAGCTCCATCTGACATACTTTGGACATGATGCAAAGAGGGACCAGTCCTTGGAGAGGGATGTCATGGTTGGGAGGGTGGAGGGACAGTGCAGGAGAGGAAGACCCTCTATGAGGTGGATTGATTCAGTGACTGGGACAATGTGGGTAAGTGTGTCAGAGACAATATGATCGGCACAGGATAGAGCAGGGTTTAGAGCTGTTGTACATAGGGTCACTATGAGTAGCAGGCAACTCAATGGCACATAACAACAACAACAGGCAATGATGTCAGTCTGGAAACACCTGATCCAGACCATCATCTCCTCAATTACTTGTTATGTGCCAGAAAGCTGGACCATGGCAAGGGATGATAGGAGAATTGATGCCTTTGAGCTGTGGTGCTGGAGAAGAGTGCTGAATTTATCATGGACTGCTAGGAAAACAGGTTTATCCTGGAGAGGGTGAAACCAGGCTGCTCCTTGGAGGCGAGGATTCTGAGGCTTCATCTGACATACTTTGGTCATGTTGCAAAGAGGGACCAGTCCTTGGAGAGGGATGTCATGCTTGGGAGGGTGGAGGGAGGGACAGCACAAGAGAGGAAGACACTGCATGAGATGGATTGATTCAGTGACTGGGGTAATGAGAGTAGGTGTGTCAGAAACAATAAAGTTGGTTCAGGATAGAGCAGGCTTCATTCAGGGCTGTTGCACACAATATCACTATGAGTTTTAAGTAACTCGACAGCACAAAACAACAACAACAGACTGGGTCAGAATACACATTTTTAAATATATATGGGCAAACTTCATTTTATTGCCCTTAGCTTTAACAACGGCTGAACTGAATTTTATATAATTGTCACCGAATTGTTTCTTTTCAAATGGTCAAATGTTTTGTGTTGCATGTATTTTAACACAATAATTACACAGAGAAGTGTACCTCATTGTAGTTCTCTTGGCTTAATTGTTTCACAGATATTGCATTCTTTCTTTTTTTTTTAACAAATTTCTCCAGTAGCATGTGCTCGCTTCATGTCTTTGTCACAGAATTTTGGTAATTCCTGCAATATTCCAAACATTTCCCCTTCAGCTGTAGCCTCTGTTGTAGACTACTCCCCAAAGGCACTATGCCTAAAGTCCGTGGCAATCTTACAGGACAGAGGAGAACTGGCCCAGAATATTTCCAGGATTGTAACATTCACAGAAACCAAATGCCTCCTCTTCCTCCAGCAGAGCAGTCGGTGGTTTTGAACTACCGACTTTTTGAGTAAAACTGAATGCCTTAACCACAGCTCTATCTATTGTGTGATGTCTAACTTATGCATGCACGGCTGCTGCTGGTGCCATTGAGCCGAGTACAGATCTGAGCCCTGTCCTATTCCGTGCCATCCTCACAATCTCTGACACCCTCAAGCCCATTGCCTCAGTCACCGTGTAACCCACCTGGTCAAGGTTCTTCCTCTCTTTCGCTGCCCCTCCACCTTCCCAAGCATGACGTCCCTCTCCAAGAAATAGCCTCTCCTACAACATGCCCAAAGTACGTGGGACAAATCTTCATTCTTTGCCTCCAAGGAGCACACTGGCTGCACTTTCTCTAAGCAAATCTATTTGTTCTTCAGGCAATCCATGGGATATTCAGGGCTCTTCTCCAACACCTCAATTCAAAGGCATCAATTCTTCACAACTGAAATCACTATCGTGCGATTTCCTTTCCTGTAATATGTGGTTCTCGGAACTGAGCCTACAATATCTACAAAGTATGTTGGTATAAGCAGATTCTGATAACGGCCAACGCCATTGTCCTCATCTGAACCTAATGGACCCCCACAGTCTATTCCCCATATGGTCGCCAGACGGCGCCTGTGAGAGCCTAAATCAGCACTTCACCCTCTGCTCAGAGCTCTTCCACGGTTCCTGTCTCAAAGCCAAATTCCTCACTGTGCCCAAGAAGCCATGTACCATCTGTCCTGTCTCTCTCTCCCCTGCCCTCTGTCTCTTACAATGCTCTGGCCATTCTGGTTTCTTTGCTGCCTTTTAAACAAGCCCAGCAGCACATGCCTCAGGGCCTTTGCACTGGCTACACTCTGTGCCCGGAATGCTTTCACTCTACATTCCTGCATGGCTCCCTGACCTCTACCTCCTTAAAGCTTCTACTTAAGTATCACTTATTTCTCTATGCAAAATATTAAACAGCACCCCACATCCCCATGCCTTTTCCCAGATTCCTTTTTCTCCTCTGTGCTAATTAGTGTCTGGCTAGCCAAACAAATTGCCATCAAGTCAATTATGACTCAGACTGATAAGAAGTGAGCTGTCAACCTTTTCTGAATCATGGTGATCCCATGTGACAGAGAAGGATCGTCCCACAGGGTTTTCTCGGTGGCGGTCTTTTCATGATGATTTCTTTTCAAAAGAAAAAATGCGAGAGTAAACCCCACTCCCTTTCCAGTTTCTAGACATAAGAACATTCAATGCCTTTCAATAATATTCTTCACATATAACATCATTTCTCTTCTGGTTGTTTCACTTTCAATTATTTAATCCCCTCCACTCTCCTCCTCTCAGCCATGCTTGCAAATGCTGTTGTTAGGGGCTGTCAAGTTGACTCATGGCGACCCTGTGAACAGCAGATCTGACCCGTGTAGCCTCCACCAGCCATACCGTCTCTGACAGGCTCCAGCCCATTGTTAAAATCGCTGTGTGTCAGTCCATCTTGTTAACGGTCTTCCCCTCTTTCTCTGACTCTCCACCTTCTTCTGCATGTCTTTAAATATCTGAAGTACTTGCTGCAGAAGGTCAAGGACTGCAGCCTCCAATATGGATTGCTCAACGTCAGGAAAACAAAGATTCTCACCACTGAACCAATTAGCAGCATCAGTATGGATGGTGAAGAGATTGAGATAGTTAACAGTTTTAGTTTGCTTGGCTCCACAGAGAACACTCTTGGTAACAGCAGCCAGGAAATCAGGAAACTAATTGCATTGGGAAAGTCAGCTGTGAGGGCCGTCTCAAGAGTACTGAAGAGCAATAACGTCAGGCTGGAGACTAAGGTGCGCCTGATCCGGGCTATAGTCTTCACAATTACGTGCTATGAGTGGGAGAGTTGCACAGTGAATAGGGATGATAGAAAAAGAATTGATGCCTTTGAGCTGTGGTGCTGGAGAAGAGTGTTGAATATACCATGGACTGCTAGGACAACAAACAGGTTTGTCCTGGAGAGGGTGAAGCTGGAATGCTCCTTGGAGTCAAGGATTCTGAAGCTTCGTCTGACATGCTTTGGGCATGTTGCAAGGAGGGACTGGTCCTTGGAGAGGGACATCATGTTTGGGAGAGTGGAGGGATGGCACAGGAGAGGAAGACCCTCAATGAGATGGATCAATTCTGTGACTGGAGTGGTGGGAATAAGTGTATTTGAGACGGTGAGGTTGGCACAGGATAGAACAGCGTTTGGGGCTCTTGTACATAGGGTCGCACATGAGACGAATCCATCCTGGATTAATTCTAAGGAGCATTTCAGCTGTACTTCCTCTAAGACAGAGGACTAGTGCTTCTAGAATCCACCCAAAATATTTGTTGCCCACATAGATAACCTTTTTTTTATTGTTGTGGACCATGGAATCGGCTGTTCAGAGATAACCCATAGTTGCTGGGATGCTAAACATTGTGACACCGATGTGCCAAATGCAATAATGGTTACCCATCATGGACAGTGTTTGGTGGAGCTCCCCTATTAAAACAAGCTTGGAAGCAGGAGTGGCATCCACTTCCGAAATGGCTTGCCTCTAGAAACTCTATAAACAGTGCTCAAGTCTTTCTTTCGTTCATAGGGTCGCTATGAGTCGTCTACTACTCAGTGGTACTTAACAACAACACAACAATGGAATCAGATCTGACTGGAACATGAGATTACCCATCCTTCTCCAGCGGAGTATCTGGTAGATTCAAACCACATGCCCTTGGGACGTAGATTACCTTTATAAAGAAGTGCAATACTCGAAGGGGACAATCTTTGACTCTTTGAAATAAATTATTACTTGGTTACATGTGACTCAAAGAGCAACTCTGGGGCATACTCTCAGGAAGAGAGTAGCCTTGATGGGTCTAGAAAGTCTGGACACATGATTGGATATAGTTTTTCTACAGCAGGTCAAGTTTTTCTCCCACAAGGGACCAATGAGTGGGTTTGAACAACCAATGTCCCAGGTATCAATTGCGTACTTAACCTTTGCACCATGAGGGCTCCTTCAAGCTGACATAACATGAATATAATGTATTAAGCATAGAAATAGATTGAGGTTGTTAACAATTTCCACTTACTTGGTTGCACAATCAACACTCTTGGCGCCAGCAATCAGGAAAACAAAAGACTAATTGCAATGGGAAAGGCGGCTGTCAGGGACCTTTCTAGAGTACTGAAGAGCAAGGATATCAGTCTGGAGACTAAGGTGGCCCTGATTCAGCCCATGGTCTTTGCAATTGCTTGCTACACAAGAGAGTCAGACAATAACTAAGAATGATAGAAGAAGGACCGAGGCCTTTGAGTTTGATGCTAGAGAAGAGTATTAAACATACCATGGACTGCCAGGAAAACAAACAAGTCTGTCCTAGAGAGGGTGAAACCAAGCTGCTCCCTGGAGGCAAAGAATATTTGAAGCGGCATCTCACATACTTTGGGCACATGGCCAGGAGGGACCAGTCCTTGGAGAGTGTTACCACACTTGGAAGGGTGAAGGGACAGCGTGGAGAGGAAGACCCCAGATGAGATGGATTGTCTCAGTGACTGGAGAAATGGGATCAGGTCTGTCCGAGACGGTGAGATTGGCTCAGGCTAAAGCAGGGTGCAGAGCTAGTGTACACAGGGTCACCATAAGTCGTAGGTGGCTTGATGGCACATAACAACAATGTGTTAAGCACATCCCTTGTCCACCACCCACTAAATGTGTCATCTCCACAGAGGGAAGGATTTTTGCCTCCTCTGTTCACTGCTGTGTTTACAGTTGCAAATTCAAATCCACTGCTGTCTGGTTGATTTTGACCCACAGCAAAGCTCTGTGAGGTTTCTGAGACTGTAAGTCGTGGAAGAGGACGCTGCCCATCTTTCTCCCACAGAGTGGCTTGTGGATCAAAACCCTTAAGAGATGCACAACCTCTGGGCTTGCCGCTCAACTCGTTACAGACTTTGCCACCAGAGCTTCCTGTGGTCACAGCTGGTGCAAAACAAAGGTCTTAAATGAAAGATGAAGCGAGAGCTGGTGAAACAGGGCCGCAGGAACAAGAAGGAACAGAGAGAGATTAGGAAAGGGACAGAGACAGCAGCTGGACGCTGAGATGAAGGAAGAGACGGAGAAGGCAGATGGGACAAGAGAGGGGGCACGGGGTGAGAAGCGTTGAGAAAAGTCAGGAAAAGAGGAGAAATATGAGGCAGCTTCGGGCAGAGGAGCAACAGAGACAGAATAAGAACTAGAAACGTGAGACATCAGGGAGAGGCACAGATCAAGAGACAGAGAGGACAAAAACTGAAAGAGATATGGATTCTAAGGCCAGAGACAGAGAGACCAGCCCAGACGCAGAGGCTGGGGGAGAGAAAGAAGTGAAAATGAAGAGAAGGACAGAGGTGACTAGAGATCAGAGAGAAATGGTTTGGGAGAGAAGAGAGAGCAAACAGAAAGAAGGGGGACAGAGAATGGAGGGTCCCTCCCTCCCTCTGACTCACCATTTCCTCTGCTCCAGGGCTCAAAGATGGCGAATCCCTCAGGATTCAAGTTTTCAAAGCCCTGAGGGAAAGAGGGGGATGGAGAGAACTTTCCAGACTGTTCAAACGATCACTAGCTTCTTTAATCTTCAGAGCAAGTTTGGGAGTACTTTTATTACCTTCATTTTCCAAGCTCAGAGACGTTAAGCCACCTCCTCAAAGTCACACAGCTACTGAGAGGAAGATCTGACAGCTGAACCTGAGCCGTTTGGCTCCAAAGTTAGCACTCCTAACCATTACTCTGCTGTCATTGGTTAAACTGTTGCCCTCCTCTACACATGAATCAGCTTCACGGGGCCATGACTCTCAGTAGATTGAGAGTTATGGAATTGTCGTAACTGCTTATATATTATGCATTGTTATTGTTGTTGTTATGTGCCATTGAGTCGCTTTCGACTCATGGTGACCCTATGTACAAGAGCCGTAAACGCCAACCTTCTCTCAATGGAATCGAATTGAGAATCCAGAGATCAACCCATCTATCTATGGTCAACTGATCTTTGACAAGGAGATGAAATCAGTGAAGT
>NW_006399986.1:1094070-1094633 GCF_000299155.1 Elephantulus edwardii | reverse complement strand
AGTATGTCAGACGAAGCTTCAGAATCCTTGACTCCAAGGAGCATTCCAGCTTCACCCTCTCCAGGACAAACCTGTTTGTTCTCCTAGCCGTCCATATTCAACACTCTTCTCCAGCACCACAGTTAAAGGCATCAATTCTTTTCCTATCATCCCTATTCACTGTCCAACTCTCCCATGCATAACACATAATTGCGAAGACTATAGCCCAGATCAGGCGCACCTTAGTCTCCAGCCTGACTTCATTGCTCTTCAGTACTCTTGAGAGGTGCCCCACAGCTGAGAAGCTATTTCATATGTTAGCATTAAAGAGTGACATCTACTTCCTGAACAACATGCCTCTGGAAACTCTTTGAACTTTGATAAATGGTGATAGTTATAGAAAGGCTTCAGGCCTTTGTTCATAGGGTCACTGTGAATCGTGCTCGACTCAACAGCAATCAACAACAACATGCCTCAATAATTCTGGCACTACTGTGGCATTTGGACAAGAACAAACTGGGAGGAGGGTAGAGAGAATAGTGCAACAATGAATGAGTGGAAGCCCAAAATCTCTGTAAATGTTT
>NW_006399986.1:1085558-1093970 GCF_000299155.1 Elephantulus edwardii | reverse complement strand
AAAAAAAAAAGAAAAAATAAATAAATAAATAAATAATACAGCAAAAAAAAAAAATAATAATTCTGGCACTAACATGTTTTGCTAAATTTTATGTTCTAGTACAAACTGACCCAGCCTGGTTACCACTGTCTCTGAACCTGGCCCAGGGCCTGGACACCCAAGGGAAGTTAGAAACAATAATGCCTCCTGGATGTGAAGACATCTCAACTGCCAATTGCCACAAATTTGTGTAACACTACACACACACACACAGGCCAAGCCAAATCTCTGTATATAAACCCATTCTTTGCTTCCCCTCAGGGTCGGAACGGTTTGAACATTAGCTGACCTTTTGTCTGTGTGCTTAATAAAAAACTTTGTAGACCCCTAAATTTGGATGAGTGTTTAGAATCTCGCATTTTCTGCCTTAACATTCCAAGGCCTCAGCAAGATACTCAGCGTATTTTCTAAGTTTTCTGCACCAAGCAACTGAGACTTGTGTAGTCCCCGCTGCAGCTCCCAGTGAAGGAAGGGGAAGCAGATGTCGTCTGCAACTTCCCAGGATCCCCTCTCCTTCCTGTGGCTCTGGCCACTGGGACTGAGCTACCTCCTGGTGCTTTCTCAGGATCCACAAACCTTCATCAGGATCCTTTCCTGTGAGTCTGACGCTCTGCAGTTTGAATGTCTGTAACAGTCTCTAGTTCTGGTTCCTATAATGGTCGGATAAGTTCAAACGTGAACTGACTGTCACTACTGGCCATCACTCTCATGCAAGTCTTCAGTTAGTCCCTGATTTGTGGCCTGTCTTAGCCGGGTTTCTGATTTGTGTTATGTTTATCTCTCTGTGGGTCTATTGGGAGAGAAAGTTATAACCTCTGAGCCCTTGGTTGAGTGACTGTGTGTGTGTGTGTGTGTGTGTGTGTGTGTGTGTGTGTAATCACACACTGGTCTGTGCAGCTCACAGCAAGGAAACCCTGAGCTACAGGGCCTGATGGGATCCTGACCTGTAGTTCTGTGGTCGAGTCGTACAGTGTAACGCAGCCTGACCTCCCTCTCACCTCCCCTGTGGAAGCTGGCCTGGCCCAGATTTATACGGGTGCTCTCTAGCCAAGCAGAGAAAGAGAGCAGTTGGCCTAGTAGATAGAAAGCCATGCTCCCAAGCCAAAGGTGGGTGCCTCTACTCTGCGGCCCTCAGGCCTGCCTTTAATTGTTTTTGGTGAAACATTCTTCTAGTTCATGTAACCCTGGTGTGTCCACTTGCTGTACAGAGGAAACTCGTGGTTGCTGTAAAGCCGAACCCTGTGACACTGATGTGTCAAATGAGATGTCCACCCACGGTGGACAGTGTTTGGTGGAGCTCCCCGATTAAAACAAGCTTGGAAGCAAGAGTGGCATCCACTTCCATAATAGCTTGCCTCTGGAAACCCTACGAACGTGGAGAAAGGATGAAAGTTATACGGGTATCCAGGATTTTTGTTCATAGGGTCTCTACGAGTCGCCTGCGACTCGACGGCACTTAACAACAACAACAACAACCTTAGCCAAGACAGACCCAAGTTCTCCTGAGGGACACAGTCATGTGTGGCCTCTGAATTCAGGGCCATCTCACCCTTGCCTTTCATCCACACCACCAAGGCACCCCCCAAAAATAGGGGGAAGTTCTGTTTAACCTTATCTGCTTTTAAAATTATCTCTATTTCTCCCACCCATTTACCCAGTGTTTGTAAAATAAATATGATGTTTGTCCAGACCAAAAAAAAAAACAACACCTATCTGTATTTCTCCTTTCTCTTCTGTTTTCTGACACCCTGTGGTCACTTCTTCCTCTTTCTTTTCCTTTTAATGCCTTTTGAGTTCTTTTTCCCCCATCATGAGCTCCTTTCAGTCAGAATTGACCCCCAGCCCCCAACCCCGAACTGTTTAATTCAGAACTTCTCTCTGGGATTCTCTGGAAATTATGGAGTTAAAAATGTCTGCAGCTCGTCCCTATATCCTTTTGCAAGGTGGGAAAAGGCCTTCCTTTGATGTCAACGAGGCATTAGAAAGCATTTTCGATCTGCCCAAAGTCTGAGCCGTCAAGTCTGTTGTTACGAGAAGCCCTGGTCATCTTGATCCGTTTCCTTATACTCGTTCCTGGATTGTTCTTGCCCAGACCCCTCCCTGTTGGGTCTGCCAAATGCACCTCCTGCAACTCATCTCTGCAAAAGATCCCCCTCAGCAGAGCCCCATCCTCCTTGTAACCTCAGCCCGGGAGCCTGAGTAAGACAGTGGAAAAGCTGATGTGGGTTTCATTGAAAAGTGTTCATTCCAGAACATGAGCTGAGAATACAGAGACGACTGTGTAAGAGCCCATGTCTTCTCGCCCTCCTCAGGCATCTTCTGTCAATACTGTCTTCTCGTAGCTATAAACCAGGGTTCTTCCCTTCTTCTCTGGGCAGGGGAGAGCTGCTCAGATTATGCTACACTTCCCCAGAGAACTAGGAAAAAAACAATCAGTAAACAGTGCTGTTAAAATTAAAATTGCCTTGGGAAAGTCTGCTGTCAGAGACCTCTCCAAGGTCCTGAGGAGTAACTATGTCAGTCTGGAGACTAAGGTGTACCTGATACAGGCCGTACTCTTTGCCATTTCTTTTTTATTATTTTGTGTGTGTGTGTGTGTGTGTGTGTGTGTGTGTGTGTGTACCATCAAATCAGATCTGACTGGTACAGGAGGGGATTGCTCCTCCTTCTCCAGCAGAGCATCTGGTGGATTCAAACCACACACCTCTGGGATTGCAGTGCAACTTCTTGCCACTAGGCCACCAGAGCTCCCTGCCATTTATTGCTATGCATCAGAGAGCTGGACAATGACTAAGGATGATAGAAGGAGAAGTGATGCTTCTCCTCTGAGCTGTGGTACTGGAGAAGAGTATTGAATGTGCCATGGACTGCTAGGAGAACAAACAAGTTTGTCCTAGAAAGGGTGAAGCCAGCCTGCTCTTTGGAGGCAAGGATTCGGAAGCTTTGTCTGACATACTTTGGACATGTTGCAAGGTGGGACCCGTCCTTGGAGAGGGACGTTATGCTTGGGAGGGTGGAGGGACAGCGCAGGAGAGGAAGACCCTCAATGAGATGGATTGATACAATAACTGGGGCAATGGGGATAGGTGTATCAGAGACAAGGAGACTGGCTCAGGGCAGCACAGGCTTCAGAGCTGCTGTACAACACCACACTTTAAACTCACACAGTACCTGACAACCAACAACAGACTGGAAACATGCTATCCTACACATTCCAGTGGCAGCCGCTAGAAAGGAGCTCTGAGAGTTGCTCGGAGCAGCAGGACAATACAGACACTGGATACCAAGGTCTGAGAAAGTGGCAAAGCCATTTTATTGCAGTGACAAGGTACCCAAATCGCCACTGATGGTTGGTAAAGAAGGATAACATGCCTGCAATACCCTGAGACAAAAATCAGTCAGTGGCCCTGCACTGGCACTGCCACATGCAACAAGACCTGTTTGCCTCTTTGTCTAGGCGCGTTCTAGAGTGGCTAAAAGAAGTGCTAACCTAGGGAGCTCTGGTGGCCTAATGGCAAGAAGCTGCACTGCAATCTCCAAGGCATGCGGTTCGAATCCACTAGATGCTCTGCTGGAGAAGGAGGAGCACTCTCCTCCTGTGTGTGTGAAAAAATAAATAAAAATTAATAAATAAATTTTTAAAGGGAGGGGGAGCTCTGGTGGCCTAGTGGCAAGAAGCTGCACTGCAATCCCAGAGAAACACGGTTCGAATCCACCAGATGCTCTGCCGGAGAAGGAGGCGCAATATCCTCCTGTACCAGTCAGATCTGATTTGACGGTACACGCACACAAAATAATAATAAAAAAAAAATTTAAAAAAAAAAAAAATTTTAAAGGGAGTGCTAATCCAGACGCCTTAGGGCCTTAGATCTCAAAGCAACTGGACCCAGTTGCCCCGGACCAGCTGGCCAGCCTGCCTGCTGTCAATAGTCACCACAGCCCTGTTGGTAAGGGAAGCTAATCCCTAGCTCTAACAGAGATGCAAATCAAAACAACTATGAGATATCATCTCACCCCAGTAAGAATTGCAAAATTTAACAGAACAGCAAACATCAAATGCTGGCGAGGTTGTGGAGAAACTAGAACAGTTAGTTATTCACTGTTGGTGGGAGTGGAAAATGGTGCAGTCACTGTGGAAGGCTGTATGGTGCTTTCTCAAAAAGTTGCAAATAGAAATACCATTTGACCCAGCAATTCCACTACTGGGAATATACCCCTAAGAGATCATAACCACCACCCAAGCAGATATATGCACAGCCATGTTTATTGCGGCTTTGTTCACAATAGCAAAGAGTTGGAAATCACCCAAGTGCCCATCAACAAACAAATGGATAGAGAAACTCTGGTATATTCACACAATGGAATACTACACTGCATTGAAAAACAAGGAACTGAGGGAGCTCTGGTGGCCTAGTGGTAAGACGCTGCACTGCAATCCCAGAGGTACATGGTTCAAATCCACCAGATGCTCTGCTGGAGAAGGAGGGGCAATCTCCTCCTGTACCAGTCAGATCTGATTTGGCGGTACACGTAAAAATAATACAATAAAAATTTAAAAAAAGACAAGGAACTGATGAAATATTCAAAATGGGTGAACCTGGAGGACATTATGCTGAGTGAAATATCTCAGTCACCAAAGGAGAAATACTGCATACTGCCACTGTTGTAAAAAGGGACTGACATAGGGTTGGGGGGAGAGACTGAGAAAGCTGGGATAAATTATGTATACTGCATTGAAACAGATGAGGGAGGGAACTGTTTAAAAGGGATATATGATTAGGTCTTTTGTCATGACAGGAGTTCAGAATGAAGACTGCATAGTGGACATAACAATGAAAGAATTTTTCTTTTACTTTTCATAGAAAAGAACAAACTGGAGGGGAGGGGTAGGCAGGGAGAAAAGTGCAAGAATGAATGAATGGAAATCCAAAGTCTCTGTAAATTTTCATTAAAATTAATTTTTAAAAAATGGGGCGGGGGGGGAAACATCCTAGGCCAGGACCTCAGCATAACAACCCAACATGCCATTGAAAGTCCTCCCCCAAGCAGGGTGCAAATGTCTGGGTAAAGCTCAAAGTACTCAAGAGCAACGGTGTCTCTCTGGAGACTAAGGTGCACCTGATACAGGCCATGGTCTTTGCAATCACTTGTTATGCATCAGAGAGTTGGACAATGACTAGGGAGGACAGAAGGAGAATTGATGCCTTTGAGCTGTGGTGCTGGAGAAGAGTATTGAATGTACCATGGACTGCCAAGAAAACAAACAGATTCATCCTGGAGAGGATTAAACCAGGCAACTCCTTGGAGGCAAGGATTCTGGGGCTTCGTCTGACACTCCTTGGGCATGTTGCAAGGAGGGACAGGTCCTTGGAGAGGGACGTCATGCTTGGGAGGGTGGAGGGATGGCGCAAGAGGGGAAGACCCTCTATGAGATGAATTGATTCAGTGACTGGGGTAATCGGGATGGGTGTGTCAGAGGCAATGCGATTGGCACAGGATAGAGCAGGGTTTAGGGCTGCTGTACATAGGGTCGCTATGAGTCCCAAATGACTCGACGGCACATAACAACAAACAACAACTGCTTGGAAATCCACCCATCATCTTCACCACCACCAGAACCCCAAACCCATCAAGTCCACGCCTGGATGGTAAAGACAGGGTGGAACACAGTATAAACAAGTTCTAGAAAGCAGAACAGGAGGCACTAACTTCATGCATGAAAGAATTCGAAAGGCTGGGCAATGCCTCACCACAATCTGACACTGTCTGGCGGGTCAAAACTTACCCCAGGGATCATCAGAAAGCGGACCTTATTATAAGCTGAGAGTCAGACTATTAATATCTATGCTGGTAAGTCATTAGACCATTATAACCATACACATAAAACACTTCACAAAGAAAAAGGGGCTCCTCGCTGCCACTGAAAAAGACTGTCAAAAATACTTCTGTGATTTTTAAGCCTCTTAGTGTGTGGCTGCCCTCAAAAGTGACAATAATTCTCTGCTGAGGACATCACAGCAGAGAAGACACCGTGGCATAAGGAAATCGCCTGGCAGACCCCTCAGCCCAGCAGGCCACTCTCAGTGCCAAAGCCACACAGCCCACCCTATGTCCTGCCAAACAATATTCAGAAGCTGAAAAAAAGACTTTGCACAACAAGGGAGGGTGGGGGGAAACACCTACCTTCGTCAAAGAATGGTGAGACTTGCCAGATTCAAGGCTATTTCTTCTTAAAGCTATAGCCAGACAACTTGTAGAAAGAAATTTTACTAAACTCAAGCCACACCCCTCAGCTATAAATACCTTCTTGTAGCCGTGTGCATCTTGACGGGGTGAGCTGAAGCTCTCCCACGTACGCCAACACAGGCTGAAGAAGTTGTAAAACTTGACAGGAAATAATCCCCTGGTACGGGAAGCCACTGTCCAATTGGCTCAGACAATGGCCCAGCTTTTGTGTCTCAAATCTCACAAACTCGCTCCAAAGCTTTAGTTGTCATCTGGGAGCTGGAAACCTTTACAGGCTGATACAGCTTATAAGACTCAGAGTTCAGAACAAGCAGAATCAAAAGAAACCACCCTAAGACAGTTATGCCAAGAAACCCAGCCAGAGCTGTCAAGTAAATCTTGTTGACTAGGGGGACAGGTTTATTTTGCAATTAATAAATCATGTTGGCAGAGATACTGTTTCAATGTTGGCAGGAGCACTAAAGTTGGGAAGAAAAAAGTTATTCAGTATTCTTATGTGCCTTAGTCAAAGCAGCCAGTGATTGGATTCTCGCTTATGAAACTGTTTAACCTGCCTTTCTTATATTACTGGAAGGCCAACAAATATTTTCTGATTTTTTAATAATAATGAAAGTAGGCGAGCTCTGGTGGCCTAGTGGCAGGAAACTGCACTGCAATCCCAGAGGTACACGGTTCAAATCCACCAGATGCTCGGCTGAAGAGGGAGGAACAATCACCTCCTGTACCAGTCAGATCCAATTTGATGGTACACACATAAAATAAATTAAAAAAATAATAATAATGAAAGTATTCCTCTTGCCTGAGCTCCCTGCACCTCTCAGAAACTACCTCTTGTCAAACTTCACAGCTGGAAAACTCAGTTTCTGTTAAAATGTGAAACAAAACAAACCCCACCTTTGCAGTCTGTGGGAAACAGACCATGACAAGTTATCCTGACTACTCTCACTGCAGCCAAAATGACAAGACTTGTACAGTCATTTCCCACAAGTGAAAGCAGCACCCGCCTGGCTGAAGTGGACCGTTAACCCAAGATGTATATACCATTCCAGCTAAAGTTCACCAGTTAGCGCCAACAACGCCTTGCAGAGACAGTTGTTAAAACCTATCGGACTGCTTTCTACAAAGATGATGCCGAAAGCGAAGAAGGAGGCCCCTGCCCCTCCCAAAACTGAAGCCAAAGCAAAAGCATTAAAGGCCAAGAAAGCAGTCCTGATGGGCATTAAAAAAAAAAAAGCCCAACAAAAACATCCGCACGTCATCCACCTTCACTTCAGGTGGCCTAATATTCTGAGACTCGGAAGGCAGCCCAAATACCCCTGGAAGAGCGCCCCCAGGAGAAACAAGCTTGACCACTCTGCCATCATCAAGTCTCCCCTGACCACTGAGTCAGCCACAAAGAAGATAGAGGATAACAACACACTTGTGTTCACTGTGGATGTCAAGGCCAACAAGCACCAAATCAAACACACTGTAAAGAAGCTCTATGACATTGATGTGGCCAAGGTCAACACTTTGATCAGTCCTGATGTAGAGAAGAAGGCCTGTGTTTGACTTGTTCCTGACTATGATGCTTTAGATGTTGCCAACAAAATTGGGATCATCTAAACTGAGTCCAGCTGGCTAATTCTAAATAAAATATTTTCTCACACATACACACACACACACACACAAAAAAAAAAGACACAAAACTAACCTATCAGACCATTAGCTGAGTTGCAAGATCCTGTCTTCGACCAGAACTCTGCCCCACCCAGCGCCCCTCCTCTTTCTCATCACCAGCCACCAGCTGCGGTCCTGCCACCCTCTCTGGGGTACCACAATGCAGCTGTTCCGCAGCATGACCCACCCCATCCTGGGCTTGCCTCAGATTTCTGGCTTTGCCTGCATGCTAAACCATCCTACAAGCTACAAGTCAATATGGATAAAAACTGTCATTCTTGATACGGCTCTAACCTATTTTGCCCCTGATAGCACTTGGCTAACTGGTACAGAAAGCCTCACAAAATGTCTTCAAAAGTCACTAGTATCTGTTAGTCAAATTTGTGTCTTCTAGGTTGCAACACCCCCATGATACATCTTGAAGGATATGTACATGTACAGCCAAGCACAATCAATAAGAGTGCATCT
>NW_006399986.1:1080191-1084998 GCF_000299155.1 Elephantulus edwardii | reverse complement strand
GGCACTAAAGGAGATCCGGAAATTTGCCATGAAGGAGATGGGAACACCAGATGTTCGCATTGACACCAGGCTTAACAAAGCTGTCTGGGCCAAAGGAATAAGGAAGGTCCCATCCCACATCCGTGTACGGTTGTGCAGAAAACATAATGAGGATGAAGGTTCCCCAAACAAGCTGTGTACACTGGTTACCTATGTACCTGTGACGACTTTCAAAAATCTACAGACCGTCAATGTGGATGAAAACTAATAGCTGATTGTCAAATAAAGTTATAAAACTGTCAAAAAAAAAAAAGTCACTAGTAACCAAACCTATATTGTATGTGTCTTTGTCCAAGTGCTCTCTTAATTGCATACTAATAATAGCTAAGAGAAACAAATTTCTTTTATGTGTGTGTGTGTGCACTGTCAAATCGGATCTGGTCAATTCAAACCGCTCACCTCTAGGATTGCAGCACAGCTTCTTGCCACTAGGCCACAAGAGCTCTCCAGAAACAAATTTCTTTTTTTTTTTAATTTTTTTTTTTAGAAACCAATTTCTTAATCTGCCAGGTTCCCATGTTGTCAAATACATCTTCCCTGTAATACCTAATTTTTATTTTTTTTTTTAGATCTCAGAACCTGCGTTATGCAGATGACACAACCTTGTTTGCCAAAACTGAGGAGGACCTGAAGCATTTGCTACAGAAGGTCAAGGACTGCAGCCTTCAATATGAATTGAAGCTCAACATCAAGAAAACAAAGATTCTCACCACTGGGCCGATTAACAGCATAGCATCTTGATAGAGAAGAGACTGAAATTGTTAACAGCTTCAACTTGCTTGGCTCCACAATCAATACTCTTGTACCAGCAGTCAGGAAATCAAAACACGAATTGCATCAGGAAAATCTGCTGTCCAGGACCTCTCTAGAGTTCTGAAGAGCAACAATGTCAGTATGGAGACTAAGGTGCACCGGGTCCAGGCCATGGTCTTCACAATTACTTGTTATGCATCAGAAAGCTGGCCAATGACTAGGGATGACAGAAGAAAAATCAATGCCGCTGAGTTGTGGTGAAGAGTATTGACTATCCTATGGACTGCTAGAACAAACAGGTTCATCCTGGAGAGGGTGAACCAGCTTGCTCCCTGGAGGCAGGGATTCTGAAGCTCTGACATACTTCGGGCATGTTGCAAAGAGAGACCAGTCCTTGAAGAGGAACATCATGTTTGGAAGGGTGGAGGGATTGTGCAACAGAGGAAGAACCTAGATGAGATGAATTGACTCAGTGACTGGGGTAAAGGAGGTAGGTGTGTCAGAGACAATGCAGTTGGCTCAAAACACAGCAGAGTTCGGAGCTGCTGTACATAGCATTGCTATGAGTCACAAATGACTCAACAACACATAACGACAACAGCATTGCCAGATCAGCAGCTCTTTCCACTACAGCGCTAGTCCAGAGAGACATGCAAGCATTTTAACAGCCTTCAGTATGCCGTTTCCTTTCAGAATGGCCAAGTTAAATCCCTAGCCGAAGTTATACTCCAGAACTGGTGACATTTACATCTTTTTTTTTCCCTTGTTGTGTATCGTCAAACCAGATCCGACTGGCTCCAGCAGAGCATCTGGTGGATTCGAACTGCGAGCCTTCGGGATTGCAGCATAGCTTCTTGACCCCAGGCCCACAGAGCTCCCTAAAGTTCACATCTCTTGTCTGTCTCCTGGGGGAGGGGGTGTTCTCTTAATAGAAACCTGTTGCATTTATGCCAATCAGTCAAGTGTTATTATTAGTAATATTCTGGCAAAAAAAAGTGTATTTTTAAAAACTCAGAACAAAAAATTCAGTCTTAGTATCAGAAAATGTTTAATTAGAACCCTAGGTTAACTTCCTTCCTCACTGAAATCTCAAGATCCCTAATACTTCTCCTCATCTCAATTAGATCATGCATCCCTAATCACATAATCCAGTTGTTCAAAGTCAGACTGGGTCTGTTAAACTTCTGTTCTTATCAGTATTATGAGCCCCTAGCAACTGAAGACCCTGACATTCACTCAAATGATTTGAATGTATACAAAAAGGAGGAAGGAATGTAGTTGCAGCTTATATTACAGCATTAGAGAAGCCATTGTATATATTAGCATTAGAGAAATCATTTTGTTCCAACAGCCATTTTAAGAAATGTATGCCTCAATAATTTGGCAATAAGATGTGCTGCTAAATTTTATGTTCTAGTACAAAATGTTGCTGGAGAAGAGTATTGAATGTACCATGGACTGCCAAGAAAACAAACAGATTCATCCTAGAGGGGGTTAAACCAGGCTGCTCCTTGGAGGCAAGGATTCTGGGGTTGTAAGGAGAGACAGGTCTTTAGAGAGGGACATCATGCTGGGCAGAGTGGGGGGACAGCGCAGGAGGGGAAGACCCTCTATGAGGTGGATTGATTCAGTGACTGGGGTAATCGGGATGGGTGTGTCAGAGGCAATGAGATTGGCACGGGATAGAGCAGGGTTTAGGGCTGTTGTACATAGGGTCGCTATGAGTTGCAAAGGACTCGACGACACATAACAACAACAACAACAAGTACAAAGTGACCCAGTTTGGTTACCACTCCTTCTGCACTTAGCCCAGGCCCTGGACACCCATGAGAAGTTGGAAAACAATGACTCCCGAATGTGAAGAAATCTCAACTGCCAACCACAATGAATTTTGTGTAACCCTCTCGGATGCCCAATCTCTGTAAATAAATGCAATCTTTGTTTCCCCTCAGGGTCAGAACGAGTTAAGCATTAGCTAACATTCTTGACCTATGCACTTAATAAAGAACTTTTTAGGCCCCTAAACTTTGGCTGAATGTTTAGAATCTCCATTTTTCTGCCTTTACAGAATGATGTAAACATCTTCCACAATGTGATCAGCCAATGAGTAATAAGGGAGGAGGGTTGGGGTTAGATCTAACAATGTTACTCAAGTCAGAGTCCTAACCCCTTGTAAGGAGTTTGCTTTGGGTGTGGCCTACATTACCTTTTCTTACAAGAGATCAAAGAGAATTGAGCAGAGATTAGAAGAACCTCATACCACCCAGACAGGAGCAGCAGATGCTTCCTATGAACCCAAGTCCCTATATGGAGATCTTCCCAGACCCAGGGGACAGCTGAAGACAAGGACCTCCCTCCAGAGCCGACAGGAACAGGAAATCTTCCCCCAGAATTCAAACTTCTAACCTTCTGAATTATGGGAGAATGTCTGTCTGTTTGCAGAAGGCACCCCACCACCACCTTGTGGGGTTTTGTTACAGCAGCATGAGAACCGAGACACTTGTGTTGGCGGTAAAGAGGTGCTGGCTTCTTTCTTTTCTGTACTTTAATCTTAATTCGTTTATTCCTTTGGGTGTGGGGGGGACATGGTCAGATGGCCAAGGATAGGAAGGGAGACATGCAGAGTTATGGAAATTCCCAGAAGTCCCAGTATGAGGAAGAAAGCTTGGCTTCACTTTCAGGGTCAAGTCTCTAGTTGAAGGGTCAGGCTGACATATAATCAGCTGCCTCTATGCCAGGCCTGTCTCCTGGGTGAGAAAATGGGCTCTATCTCCCTTCTCCTCCAGCAGGAGCCGGAGAGGATTGGTCTCTCGGCCACACTTCTGGGTCGGGAGGTGGCCTGTGAATCTCTGATAACTTCTTCGAGACTGGCACCCTCATCCCTCAGACCCCAAGAAGAAAGGAAGGTGCCTTCCCTTCCAGTAACATCCTGAGGAGCCCTCTGAAGAAATGCTAGGCGGCTGACGCAAAGGCTGTTAGATCAAACCCACCCAGCAAATCCTCGGGGGAAAGACCTGGAAGTCTGCTAGTACAGTTATAACAACAAAACACATCAAATCCTTCTACATCCGCTTGACTCTGACTCATAGTGGCCCCACAGGACAAAGCAGGAGGCCCCTGCGGGGTTTCTAAGGCTGCCTTTTTGACTGAAGCTGATGGCCGTTATCTTTGTCCTGCAGATAAAGGGGCCCTTTCCCTGTTACAAGGAGGCTATGAGTCAGGATGGACTTGATGGCACCTCTCAACCGCATCCCGAGGTCAGAGCGACATAACTTGGGTCCTGGACACCAGAATTCTAAAAATAGCAAAACCATCCCTTCTCTCTTCTCCCCAGAAAGGCTCCTGTCCTTCTCCTCAAGCACCCACCCAACTGGAAAATCCTTCCCACTGTCTGACCGCTAGCCACTCTGTTGCAAAGTGCCTCTTCTCCCCACATCAGGCCAAAACCCAAGATGAACAAGGAAAGAGACTACCCCCCACCCACGGAAGGAGAAAAGCCTGTGCTTATGCCCCCAAGCAGAGCCAGGAAAAGGTCAGACCTCAAGGAGGACTTCCGCTCACAAATGTGGGGAAGAGAGGCATCTCCCCAGACGATACAACACACACAGCACAGCAGGAGACAGGCAGATGGGGCTGGAGTTTATTGCAGCTGGACAGATGGACAGAGATGCAGCGAGAAGAGCAGAGGGGGGAGCTGTGGGCTCTGCGCTCAGAATTCTACGAGGCGAGGGTCAGGCAGCAGAGGTCAGGCAGCGCAGCAGACAAGCCTGCCCGTGGAGGGGACCCAGGCTGATCGCAGAGGATCTGCGAGGGGCGGGGATCCAGGCCCCCCATTCCATTCTTCTGGAGGACAGCTCCGGAGACGCTGGGTGCTGCAGCCAAGGGGGCGCCCATCGGGGAGGACGTATCTCCAGGGCCTGTGGTCAGGCTGGGGTGGGGGGCGCAGGGTTACCGGTCCCAGCCCCCGCGGCCTCTGCTCTCCGCGCGTCAGGCGGCCCGGGCGGCGGCGGGGTCG